>NC_081415.1:674121098-674421932 GCF_030272615.1 Cryptomeria japonica | reverse complement strand
TTTTGCATGCACATTTAATTTCTACATGTTATTTATGAGTTGCATGGTTGTTCAGTTACTTATCTATTACTTTCATGTTGATAATCATTGCTTTTGCATTTGCAATAACGGTTAATTTATTTTTTAATTAAAATAGTGAGTTTAAGTTTGGTTTAACTAGGGTTAGGACAAGCGGGTCCTTACAAATTGGTTATGTTGGTTTGTGATCTGATGTTGAGCGTTAATGATGGTGACATCGAATATCATTATATGAAGACAAGTTCAAAATGTTTTGGCGTGTTTGTTTGCCTAGGGAATGATAAAAATGTATTGCGTCTAATGCAAAACACATGATGAGTTACTGAGCTCGATGAAGCGGTAATCAAGGAGCGGTTGAGGTTTTCTTGATTGACGTGTAGAGATTGCTATGAAATCCAACGGTCGTGCTTGTACCGACTTATTTGTAATCTCGATGAGAGGATTAGATTTTTGTTGTGTTACTGATCTAATTCATTTGCATTTAAGGTCGATGAAGTTGTTTTGTTGAGTGTTGGCAAGAGTTGGTAGAAATCAATTGAGTGTGTGATTGCCAAACCGGAGAATGAGTCTGTAGTTTGAGTAAAGGCAGATAGAAGCTTAAATGGATATGAACAAGCAAATGTAGTGCTATTCAGACAGATCAAGAAACTCCTGTTGTTTTCTAACAATTACAACATAATTGAAATCCCCTAACTGGGTGTTAGTGAACGGATTTTACCTTTCCTTAAATTAATGAATTTTCACTCTGTCGCCTTCTTTTAAAGACAAAAGTTCACCATACAGTTGGGTAAGTGTAACATATACTACTTCCCTCTGAATTTTTTGATAGGTACAACTCCCTTCATAAGTTATTCAAAGAATAATCTATTTAATTTTCAATTGGTATGCTTTTAACCAGAAAGCACATAAGGCTACCTACCTCATTCTTAGATGAGAGGCTAATGATCTACACATATTTCAAGGAAAATAAGTTTTTCTTAATGCTTCAATACGAGAAATAAAAGTGGTTGAAACAAAGTTCAGAACACCAGTTTTACAATTCATAAAAACAGATAAGGAGGAAATCTCCTTTCAAAACACAAATCTTTTAAACATTCACATGAAGGAATCTCAGAAAAATAATAATATTCTGCACTGGAAAGGCGATCACTATCATTTGATTTAGATCAACATATGAAAAGATATATCACTACGCAGATTCAAAACTCAAAGGTTTCTCTTCCTCGAAAAATAGAATGATCCTTCTATATATATCTTATGTAACAAAGACATAATCAATACATCTATAAAACCCTTTTCAATTCCAGATCTTTAAAGTCTGATCACTTCCTTCAGCAAAACAACACTTTTCAAACCAAAAAGAAACTAAGTAAAAACTAACAAAATTCTAACCAAAATCTCTAACCCTTATCCTGTCCATCTTAGTCTAATTTATAGTTTTAGAATAGAGGAGGTCTCCCTGAAAACCTGACCTCCTCTAAATCAGTTATGAAACTAACAGAGTATAATTGGGACAGATGTCCCGAAGTCTTTTGCATAAAAATGAAAGATACATAAAAACAGGGCCTTGATCCACGCGTTATGTTTCTTTCCAATCATCATCTTCTTCTCCGCTTTCCTGGGCATCGTGGGTAGTTGCGAGTTCTTGGATTATTGATTGGTTCAGAACCTTCATAGCATTGAGTTTCACCTTGGTCGCTTCTTTGTTCCATCTGTGCTTAACCATCTTTTCGGCATGCTTCGGTAACTGATCATTACCGATAAACGTCATAGAGTCGATCCGAGCAACCCGCGTTATATGCTCAAGAGTGAAACTGCCCTTGGCTTTGATTTTCTCCATGTATATCCTGAAAACTTTTATTGCATCCTGCGTGTTCAGCCCGCAAATCCCCAACTGCCAATCGTGGTCAGAATTAACCACCTTATTGTCATTAACTAAACTGCATTGGAGGTCTTGGAGTTCATACATAGAATTCTTAGCATCGGAGATCACAGATTTGAAGGTGAGCACCCACCACATTATGGTCTTCTTCAGCACGAAGAGTTGGCATTCATCTGTTACCAGCTTGATTGAATGTTTTGTCAAAAACTTGGTAGCTCCGTATTCTTCTATTTTAGTAAACATAGGCAAGACATTCTCCCATTTGTGTTCCTCTTTCTCCCATGGTGAAACCTGGTTTTGAATCTCCGTAATGAGGCTCTGTATCTCATCACATAATTTTTGGGAGTTCATGATGTACTTTTCTCCGTCTTTACTTACTCCTTCAATCCATCTTTCAACAACCCTGCAATGCTTTTAGCTCGTTGAATCTAACTCATTAGCATTTTATTTTCTGGTGAAGTAGGATCAAAACTCTCTATAGCATGGGATATAGGAAGTGCTCCAAAGCAACTGATGTTGTCAATGAATTGAGAAAGGATGCTTATATGCCGCTTTAGCTCTCTCTTTTCCTGCCCGTCTTTCTCCGACCTGGTGAGCATTTTCTTTGCGGATACCTGGAAGAAATGATTATCTGAATCTCTACTAATGTTTCCCAGCTCTACCTTAGTGACCTCAAAATCTTTTGCATTGACTTCCTTGTCCTCTTCCTTGGGCTTGTATGAAGCAATCTCGGCAACCCACTTTTCGGTCCCTTCATCACTATCCAGTCGAGCAGTTGTTTTGAACCTTTTTGGCTTGGGGCCCTTCTCTGTATACTTAACGACCATATCTTGAATTGGAATAGTCATGGGAATGGAACTCCATTTTATGTTCACCGAAGTGGTCAGCCACTTAGGGGTTGCGTTGGAACTAGTTGCTCCTTCGATCGTTTTGGAAGGTGGTGTCATAGCTACGGTAACCGCATGGGAATCCAGGGCATTAGCAACATCATTGTCCAGATCTTCAACCTCAAATATCTGAGCTTCTAGGATCTTATCCTTCACCTCTGTATCCTTAGCTTGATCCATCCTTCTTTGAGCAGCACTTTGTGATCGGGTATGTCGAGGAGTGGAGAAATCCAAAGCTAGATTAGACTTGTGCCTAACTTGAAGCGGCTTTTTATCCTTACCTACATAAACATGCATAGAAGCATTATTAGAAAAATGCTTTGGTGAATGCAAAGTAACTTCACTTTTCCTCGCAGAGTTAGACTTGGTGCCTAATTTTACTGCATTCTTCCTTTTAATCCATTCTGCGGTTCTCTCCAAAACCCTTTTTGTTTTCACCTATATATCATCCTCTTCTTCCTCACTCCAATTGATACAGGACACTTCGGTTTCGGCTTGAGCTAAGTATCCAGGTTCAAACAGTTCTAGATAATCTTCTTCAAGTCCGTCTATGTCAAGCTTTACCTGTAATGAAATGACTTTCTCCAACACCATCCTCATGTTTCCCCTTTTGAACACCTCGAGTTCATCACTGCAATCCTCCCAGAAGTCCTCTAATTGTGGAATTGGGAGATACGGAATTAAACCAAGACTTCAGGAGAAACCCTTGTTGTCAAAACCTTTCCTTTCATGGTACAGGGGAAAATTGAAATTCTTCAGGTCTGCTCCAATACTCAAAGCGTCTGACATTGAACTGCAAGATAGCATACCTAACTGAATGGGAAAATGACCCTCCCATTTGTCTCTAGGTTGAGCCTTTTTAATCACAGTAGTCAGCTGCCTACATACCTCTGCTAAAACAAAACAATCTGAACAAAAATGAGGAAGCTTGAAAGGCTCTTCCTCAAAACCGCCTATCCTTATATAGCAAAAGCGAGTGAACTGGATAAAGAAACTACCAAACCTCTTCACCAGTGCCTGTGCATCCTCAGAAATTCTTTTGGTTTTTATATTCATCAATTCGTAGCACAAATCTCCCAGAAAGGCATTGTGTACCCTCCTAAAGTTTTGCAAGGCATTATCCTTTTGCAGCATAGGGTAAAAATCATATACGGGGACCTCTTCCTCAGTAGATTGTCTAGGTATTCCAACTATCTCCTTAACACATGCCAAACAGTATATAAGATATGAAGACATGAAGAAATTATGTTTAAATTGTTTGGCCATACTTAGTTGCTCCCTCATTGAATCAGCAATCAGCTCTGCCCAATCAAGGTATTGCTTCTCTTCTAATACTAGCTGCACATAGCAATAAATTCATTCGTCGAAACTATAGGCTTCCGCAGAGCCTCTAACTCGGTGCAACAGTAACATGACATCGTGAATATGAGGCAGCATATGATTCTTATTGGGATTCTTAGGAAATCTGGAACCACCCCTTTGAGGAACCTTCAACCAATATTTTGCTACGTTATTTCGGTGCCCAGTTCTATCTTTGTTGAAATCAGTGATTGACTGGGCGGGAGAAAAGTTAGAGAACTGGTAGTCAGGTAGCTTGAAAACAGAGGAAATTACTTCGTGGTTAATGGCAAGGAGAGTTTCACCATTGTCTCTCCTGATGGTTTCGGAGGCTGGATCATACCTAGCAATACATTCCCTAACCAATTCTGGGCAAGGGATAGCTGGGGGAAAATTTATCGCCTCTATGAGACCACTACTCAAAACTTCCACACCAAAAGAACCATCAATTCCCTTGAACACCCTTTCTTTTAAAACTTCAAGATTTTCCCCTTTAAGGTCGGTATCGCTAACTATGGGCTCTGTACATGCAAGACTAAAAACATTCCCGAATAGGTGCAATGTGGACTTCATAATTCATGAATGACAAGCCTTATTTTCCTTCAGCAAACCTTACTACAAGAGAAGAAATGCAGGTAAAAATCACTGGAGAGGACAAGAAATGGACTCACCTTCACAGCTGAGAGCAACCAGACGACTACCAGCAAACAAACCTTCTATCCAAGAAAAATAACACCGTAGCGACGAGGAACAAATTTTTGGAGAATAAATCCTCTCATACCTTATAGCAGGAGCAATAATATAGACTTATTAAGTGCAATAATTTCGATCGTCAATTTAAGTGTATTGGGCTTGTGGATTGGACATCGCACGCATGCATTGAATTCATGGCGGCATTTTTGAAATAACCACCAGTTCTCGAAATGATTACTTGCTTCAAAACTCCAACAATTGACGTCACCCAAGATATGGTTTGCCTTCCTCATACTTGGCAATTAATGCACCATCAAATCTTTCAACTCACAGGACCCACCAAATTTGAACACACATGTACATTCTGAACAAACTTCATTGAGGTTCAAGTAGTTCAAGCCATACACCGCGCCCAGGAGAAAACTTTTTTGAAAGGATTAACGATGTCATGTGTTGCTAACCATTTGAATTGTGTTGAACATATTGAACACCTCTGAACCTTTTGAACTAGGTTCAAAGAGTTCAACGCCTAGAGAGATGATATAACACATCACCAAACGAGACCAATAAGGAAACATTGCAAAACACTTTAAAAGAATGTTAGTATGAAAAACCCGCAAGACACCTATGAATCCGCGGAACCTAAATGAACCTAATGAACCCGTTCAAAATGGTTCAATGTGTTCACGGAGTTCGACCAATTACTAAAACTCAACATTTTTTATTTAAAGACAATTTATAAATGGACTAAGGCTTGAACCGAGGCATTGCAAGAAAGACAAGGTCTCCGAATGAATTTTAATAGGGTGATTTACTCCTGTTATGAAGGATAAATGACACAGTAACACCGGGTAAGCTCTAACAAGCTTGGTTACTTATTAAATCCTCTAACAAGGTGGTCCATTAGATTGTATTCTCAAATCCTCTACTAAGGTTACTCCTTACAGGGTATCTGCTTCTAACAAGGCATTTGTAGTCAATCCCTTAACCGGGTGATTCCTAACAGGATCAGTTCTTAACAGTACTTTTGTAAAAGCTTTAACAGACTTGGCTCCTAATAGGGCGAACTTCAAAAGAATTTAGATATTATCTTGTGAGTCTCATCTCACCGTGGTTTTTACCTATTTGGGTTTTCCACATATAAATACTTGTGTCATATGGTGAATGTTTTTGTGGTTATGATCTTATTGTGATTTGATTCACTATTTTTGATAAGGCATGATAACCGAATGCATTGAGAAGTGAAGTATTGACATATGATAAAGCATTTGGATGTTTACAAGTAAAATGATGTTTACTGTTAAGTTGTTGTAACAGTCAACCGATATTCTTATGAGCATTGATCTTGATAGTGGTATTTCATTGATAAGATTACTTTGCATGTTTGAGTTTGAGTTTGGGAAGTTTGTATCAGTTTTTCTAGTTGTTGATTCACCCCCCCCCCCCCCCCTCTTAGTAATCTATCAGATACTTATTCTTTCATCATACCATCAGATGACTATAGTTAAATACAATATAGTTGAACCTTTATTCATTACTCTATCCTAAGTCAAATGACATCTCCCTCCAACCCCAACCCAACCCCAGTCTTAAACCTGGTTATGGTAGTTTTTTTTGTTTTGTTTTAAAAAAAAATGTTCATTGGATAAATTCATTTGTTGGGGTTTAGAAGGAAAATGTTGTTTAGATATATGCTTATGTAACTTTTGTTCATTTGATTCGGTTTGTTAAATTGTCTTTGATTATAGTTGGGCTCAAGGATTATCATTGATAATGTTTTTGAATTTATTAGAGATCATTTTGGTAGATTGTCTAAAATTTGAGGCCAATAATCTTAAAGTTAATGTTTCTTTGTAAGAAAAGAAACTCCTTTTAGTTTTCATCTATAATAGACCAAAGACAATAAATATTTAAATGTTCTTCAACTTGGAAATCATTTTCATTTGCAAATAAACTTCATGTTTTAGACTCGACAATTATCATTAGTACACACTTCTAATGTTGTTTCATTTTTTTAATAAAGTAATTATAAATTCAACTATAGACCCTCTGTCGAATTTGTACGCCATTCAATATAAATTACAATTGACATAACCATTGCACCTCATTTTAATTAAAAAATGAACATTGGACATGAATCACAACAATCATTTAATCCAAAATTAAGAATGAATCAATGTAAAGCTTAATTAGAGCTCTTCACAAGATTTATAAAATCAAATATCTCTTACTTATAGGCATGGCAATTGAGTCTATAAGAAATCAACACAATCCATGTAAGAAAAATTAAAAAACAAGACCCATGAATAAACTAGAAATTAGATTTGACTTGTTTTTATAAATTAGAAATTTAATTTAATTTGTTTAAAAAATAAGAAATTTAATTTGATTTGTTTTTTTATTATTATATCTAGGGGGGACAGTACCAATAGCCGTCATAGTTCCAATAGCTGCCATGTTATTGTCATAGTGACCCCCCCAATAGCCGTCATAGAGAAAACATCATTAATAAATTTGTTTTGTACCAATAGCCGATCATTTTTTGTCATTTTTTGTTCATGATGGGCCCATTTGTGCACCACTATTGGAACATTTGTCCACAAGTATTGACGATTTTGAGTTGACGGTTACTGGAACATCTTTAGTTAGGTATCAGGCGACACTTTGAAATGTGTATTTTTTGACCTTTGTGCACATAACTGATTCCACAACGCGCATCGTTACTACCCATAAGCCAGATCAATAGCTTTAAGCAATTAAGTCGCATACAAAGACAACCAAAAAAAACCATTCAAAATCCAATATACCGTTTAAGATCTGTAGGTGCACGAAATTAACTATGACGAGTACTATGCTCTTCCCTTATAGACATAATTTACATAACTTTTTAAAAATATAAATCTACATTGTTTATGTTAAATCTAACGTTGTCCATGCAAAAGTTGAGGCGGTGCTCGCGGAACGCATGGTCAAGAAAGTCGAAGATTGAGTTCGTACAAGCAAATTGGCCAACTCACACGATCCATGATTTTGCTGTATGAAAAGACGGAAGAAATTGATATCTAACTTATCTTTTCCTGTTGATAAAAGAAAAGTGAACGTCGTCCTCTAAAGCGTGTGATTCAAGTCCCAACCAAGTTTCCAAAAAGTTAAAAACACATGATAATTGTGAAAAGTTTTCCACCGACTCCATTAATTAACAGTCATGGATGCCTCGCTTACTTTCTCCTTTTCATTTTCATCATGCCCATTGACCAATCAGAAGCCTTTCTTTGAATATATTCATGATCAATTTGATAACGACTGAAAAGGGGACAGTTTGAATGAGTAATTTTGAGGTAAGATTTCATATAACACTGATGAGAGTTTCTTAACGTGATTCATAATAGAAGAATCAACATTAAAAAGAATTTGAAAATAGTTTAATTTGGTGACTTTTGATTCGCATATGTAGGCATCATTATGTATGATCATTTATTAAGATTAATTTAAATCGCCTTAAATTTTAATACTAGATCAATTAATCATATACGGAATTACATCTAAAACCACAACATTCAATTATAAAATGTGGTGAAATGTGTCTACTTTTTCTCATAAAAAAAAACTATCAAACACATACTTTACCACATATTTCCAATTCATTTGACAAATTCATTATGATCTCATTAGGATGTCCTTACATCAAACACCTAAGATAAATTAAAAAATGAGTCCCTCATTTTCCAAGGCAACTCACCTGAACCTAGAAATTCCAACTTGTTATTTTCTCTTTAACTCATTTTTTCCACCTCCTCAAGTATGCGTCAAGTAATCCACCCTAAGCACTATTCTCAACCCTTTCATTCATCCTTTCTTCCACCAATCATCATTTGCACTCCCTGTCTTGGGCGCATATTTGGTAACAAACCACTTCTCTTCTTTATCAATCAATCCCTCACATTTGCTAATCCCTTTCCTAGCCAATACATATCCTAATGTCTAGCCCCTAATGACCATAGGTTCTTCAATGTAACTCCTCATTCTCTTGCACATATAACATATCCTTTGAATTGCTTACTTTCAATGACCTTCCATCTCATAGTCAACTCTTTGAGCTACTTCTTTTGCATTTAGGATGGAGCCATATGTTACAACCAAGGTGAAAACTTTTGGAATCAATGCATACCACTCCTCCCCAATGTACAACTTTATGTTATATAATTGTCCCTTGCTTGCTCTCAATGGCATTGGCATGTGCTTCTGACCATATTTCTATATCAAACTATCATGGCCTCCACACTATCAAACTATCATGGCCTCCTTAAGATCAAACAAATCACATCCATTAGTGCATGTCATATAATCATCTCACCATGTTATGCTTTGATGTTGAACCTCACCCAACATTGTTCCTCCACAAAAATCTAGTCTCCTAGTACAACTAACCAAGTTGGTACAAGTCTAATGTTCCAATCCAAAATAATTATGCAAATATAAATTTAAACTACTTTACCTTTTTCAAATGTTAATATCTAGGACATAAAATATCAAGTTTAAATATTTAACTCATATCTTGTCAAACTCAAGTTTAATCATTGTTTGCATCACATTATCACCATTGCGTTCTAAACTATAACCTAACAAATAACAAATGTAATTCTCAATTCTTTCCACACTATAATAGAATTTGAAAATACATGCAAAATAAACTAGATAACTTCATTATATATAAAAATAATAAACTATTGTGAGCATAGTTGTGACAAACAACAAATATAACCAATACAATGTAGTCGAATATGTGAACAATGAAGCTTTGATGTGACCTTTGAGTTAGACCATCCTCCAGCCAAAGGGATGAAATCCTCAAACTTGCGAATTCAAAGGGCTTTTATCCTCTAATATTTTTTAAATCTATAGGTTTTCATCCTCATATCTACACACTTGGCTCAAAATAAATTTTGAAAGGAATCTAGTTAAGTGCACATGATGCCCCCTAAATGTATGTGTTCACCCCTTTATATTTGTCACAACAATAATGGGTTGGCCACAAAGTAGATTTGCAATTCTCAAAATTTGAACAATAATTATGGGTGGGAAAAAGTCCCGCTTTTGAAAGTTATAGTGCCAAAATTGACCACTACTAATATTACGACATGTGTTGGGACATTATGAAGAGAATAGAAATAAAGGTAAAAATATTGAGGATTAGGGTTTAAAGATACCATAAACCCCATGTCGTGCAGGTCAAAGCATTGGGGGTTGAGCAACGATTGTGCCAGTAAGGATGAGTATAAAAGTTTGACAAATACAAAGGAAGAGTAGGGAAGGATGGTTCATCATAGAAAGAAGAAGTATAAATCTATGACAAGGACCAAGGAAAGGTTAGAGTTAGATGGGAAAGCATGCCTAGACAACGAACTCAAAAAACTTGATACTAACACACACTTAGAAAACTAAGAATGTCTTTAAACTCAAAGACTTTAGGGACCTTATACAAACTATGGGGGAAAGAAGAGGAAAACACACACACAAATTGGGAATAAAAGAGATGCAAAAAATAAGAAATAGGTAATTTGTTCCAAGACATAGCTTATTACGAAAAGGTAACATGACAAGTCTACTCCACTTAAAATTGTTTCCTCTCGATCAACTCAAATTTAGATGTTTTAGAATTATTGCTTTCTTCCGAACAATATCCTCTATAGGTAGGTTATCCCCATGAACCAAATAATTTGTGATGGTGCCACATCCCAAAAAAATCCACCTTTGTAGCAATGATGGCATCCATTGTCCCATAAAGTGACACTATAATTTGTGAACACACAATGCTCTCCTAAGTGAAACCATCTAACCCGTGTTGCTTTATGTTTTAAATCATGCTCCCTCAAGTATCATTAAATCAACTCACTCACTATTTTTGTTGGGTAAATTACTTGTAGTGGATAACCTATGTTAGGAGTGACCTTTGCACCTATCAAATGGAATAAAACCTACTAAGAACTATTGGAAAATATGTTACCTCCATTATTGATAATTATTTTAGGTAACTCATGCAACCTAATCATCTATTTGAAAGTTAATTCCACCACATGATGTGCATTGAGTCCACAATAAAATGTTAAAAACGTGCATGTTTATTCATCATATTTAAGGATTCTAGATGTAATAGTTGTGTTGCATGGGATTCTTAATATAATTAATGTCTACCAAGTGCATGATTGAGTTTTGTGTTTACAAAAAATAATAATTTACTATAAATGAATGTTTTCTAATCCTTTGATGTGTTTTAGAACTAAGATTGACTTCCCTACAACAATTAAAACCCCTTTTATAACTTAAAACTTGGAAAATATAAAGAGTTCACTTTAATTGAATTTCTAAATGTTTAATAATTTAAAAATCTAATTTGATGACTATGCAAATCACAAAATCAACTTTCTAAACTTTGCAAAGAAACCTTCCACAAATGAGGATTGTAATAATGCAATGAAAAGGAATAGCCTTTTTATTTTAGAAAGGGAAAAACTTTAAAGCTTACAAGATTATTCTATGCATCTAAATATTATGAAATGAGACTAAAAAAAAACAGAAAAAACCTAAGTATGGTTAAGACTAAGGTGTGAACATGGCCTTGTTAGTGTAGGTTTTTAATATTTATTTTTCCTACACATTATTAAGCATACTTAGGTTATATTAGGATGGCTTATGTGAGGACACGTGGCATAGTCCTACATTTACATGTGTCATTCACACCCACATTTGGGTGGTTGAATGTCACACCCTCTTTTGGACTCATTTGCCACCTTCCCATAACCTTATGTTTGTCCCTACCTGAGTTAGTTTGCCACATGTTTGGCATTTTCCAAGTAGGCACAACTCCCACCTAATTTGGTTATTTGGGAGTTATTATTCCACTTGGAATTATTTGCCCACATTTATCTATATAATTAGCACTCACCTCTCCCTTATGAGCGAATTCAGAGCTAACTCAGATGAGTTCATATCATCTCGGTCAATACAAGGGAGTGTTGATGCATATTGTATCTTTTGGAGTGTGATAATATCATCATTCTGTTATTGCACCATATTTCAAAATTTCATCCTCTTTGTTGCTCTCATGTAGAAGGTTGATCTTGGTTTTGCAGGTGATCCTAGGAGATTGAGTCCATCAGTGACTCTGACATGGTATTAGAGCTTCTAGATCTGCAAGCCCCTTCTCGAAATTCAACACTGAGTTTTTGTTGGGTGCATCTTCAATCAAAAAGGACATCACCATTGAGTCCAGGATGCTGAATAGACGAATTTTGATATAAAATACTCTATATTTGGGTGATAGTCAAACTCGAGGAAAAAATTGGCCCCACCTACATAATTACGATACAGAGAATATTTTTTTGTTAAGATATATATGTATAGGGGAAGAGCACCAATAGCTGACATAGTTCCAATAACCGTCATGTTATTGTCATAGTGACCACCCAAAAAATATAAATATTTTTGCTAGTACATAATTAAAAAAATACCAATAAATATTTAATTGAACACCAATATGTATGTTCACAACTGAATGTGTAGTTGACCACAAAAAAGTAAAAAAAATAACAACTACTAATACATTTCCAATTTTAAGACAAATAATCTTGCACAAAATATAATGATTATTTATTATTTTAAAAACTTTATGTTTACATTTACCACTCTATGCAAGTGGCTAAAAAGTACAAATGTACTCAAATTACATTTGCATATGCACAGTTATTGGTGCATTACATGACATAAAAACAATCAAATATTGACTTCATAGACACTCATGTGTACATTCTCCCAAACATCACTTCACAACTTCATACATTAAATAGATTTGCATTTGGTACCTGCATTTTCAACAACTGGTGTAAGGCTCCCCAATAACCAAGAATTTGCATAAAAATAATTAAAAAAATCAAATTTCATTCAAGCCAGCAAAGAAAATAGAAGGGAACGAAGCAATGAAGGACTGCATATTTAATATGAGATGACCGATCGTTTCCCACAAAAATTTGAATTTCAAAATCAACTACCACAAATGAATGCATTCATATTCCACATTCGAATTATTTTATAAGACATAATTTCTCGTGTCACTTTCATTACAATCCAATTCACTTCATATTCCTGAGCTTTGCAAATTCCCTCTGGACATTCCTTATTCAAGGGGGATCATTCAGGTTGGTATACACAAAATAACTAAATTCCCCCTGCAGTCAATGTTTGATTTTATAAATCTTTCAATTTTAATTATACTATTTTCAATAAACCAACATTTCTTTCATATATTTCTTTCAATATCTCAAAATTGTATTTCATTCCAAGTTTTCCAATCAATATAGTCACTGTAAATAATATTAACTAGCATATTGGATGTCAAATGATGGTTTATGCTCCTTCGTAGCTGCATTATGCTTTGTTTATTGATGATTTCTTTGTATGTGGTTTACGGTTTCATTTCAATGCTCTCTTACAGTTTACTGTGGCTATATGGTTATTATACACACACACACACACACACTTGTGTGTGTGTGTGTGTATAGACACACGATAGCATTTTATTTTGTTCAAAGTTTTTCAATGATGCATTTGTACTCATCGGTACATGGCATTGAGGGTTTCATTTCAATGATCTTTCTCTGTTTATAATGCCCCTGTATTATAGTGTGAACTTGACTCATTATAATGCCCCTGTATTTCAATGCTCTCTTACAGTTTAATAATGCTGAAATCCACACAGAGAATGGCAAAAAAATTGATTATCTCTTTGTTTTCTTTGAAACCCCTTCATTATTTATCATTTCATTTTATGGGTGTACTGTTAAATGGTGTCCCTTTGTTTATAATGCCAAAATCATTACAGAGAATGCAAAAAAAAATGATTTATTGTAAAGTTTAAAATGGGTGGTCAAAAAATATGTTGAACACCCATAACAGCCTTCCCGCATACACATTATGGGCCCACTTGGCACGAATTACCGCCAACTACATTGCCTTAAAAACTTTGGGAAATGAAGATTTTTCAGGGGCATTTTCATTGTTTTCTCCGCAAAAAAACCTTGTTCTCTTGATGCTTGATAATATTAGTTACAATGAGTAATATAATATTATCAGGCATACATATTATACTGATTTTAGACAACTTAATAATATTATCAGGCATACATATTATACTGTTTTCAAAGAACTTGAATCTTTTCTATTTATTACTTCCAACAAATTTCATATGACAAATACAACAACATCATTTAGTAGTTAATCATATGAGAAATGAATCTGCATCTACTAGAATAGATCAACAATATCCAATTTTTAATCACATCATAGTTACATCTTCCACTCCTGCATATCGTGCTTTTATTTTTTGTTCTTCTGATATATGTATCTGTATATATATATATATATATATATATATATATATATATATATATATATATATATATATATATATATATATATATATATATATATATACAGTTAACGGATTGCAAGATTACTAAGAACACAATTAACAGATTGCAAGATTACTAAGGAGGATTTACAATTGATTATCAATGTGTTATCCAAGCTTGGTCCTGAGTATTCTGTGTTTGTTTCCTGCTTTCATACCAATAGGGTTTCTATGGGAACTGCTTATGTTGAACCCATTTTTGATGCATTTTCAGATCTTCTAATCCAAGTGGAAGTGAAGCTAATTCAAATGGGAATCATCAAGACTTCCAAGTCACAAGCATTGGTGGCTAGTGAACCTAAGGTACAGAAAGAATCAGGGTATCCTGATCAGAAACATAAGAAGAAAAAGAACAAGCCACAGAAAGAATCTGAGTCCTCTTCCTTGAAAAAGGAATCATCTAAAAAGGACAAGCCCACTTGTGCATATTGCAAGAAATCTGGGCATGATGAACATCAATGTTATTTAAGAAACTAAGAACACAATTAACAGATTGCAAGATTACTAAGGAGGATTTACAATTGATTCTCAATGTGTTATCCAAGCTTGGTCCCAATTATTCTGTGTTTGTTTCTTGCTTTCATACCAACAGGGTTTCTATGGGAACTACTTATGTTCAACCCACTTTTGATGCATTTTCAAATCTTCTAATTCAAGAGGAAGAGAAACTAATTCAAATGGGAATCATCAAGACTTCCAAGTCACAAGCATTGGTGGCTAGTGAAGCTAAGGTACAGAAATAATCAGGGTATCCTGATCAGAAACATAAGAAGAAAAATAACAAGCCACAAAAAGAATTTGAGTCCTCTTCCTCGAAAAAGGAATCATCTAAAAAGGAGAAGCCCACTTGTGCATATTGCAAGAAATTTTGGCATGATGAACATCAATGTTATTTAAGCAACTAAGAACACAGTTAGCGAATTGCAAGATTACTAAGGAGGATTTACAATTGATTCTCAATGTGTTATCCAAGCTTGGTCCTGAGTATTCTATGTATGTTTCCTGCTTTCATACCAACAGGGTTTCTATGGGAACTGCTACATAAGCAGTTCTTCTAATCCAAGAGGAAGCGAAGATAATTCAAATGGGAATCATCAAGACTTCCAAGTCACAAGCATTGTTGGCTAGTGAACCTAAGGTACAAAAAGAATCAGGGTATCCTGATTAGAAACATAAGAAGAAAAAGAACAAATCACAGAAAGAATCTGAGTCCTCTTCCTTGAAAAAATAATCATCTAAAAAAGGAGAAGCCCACTTGTGCATATTGCAAGAAATCTGAGCATGATGAACATCAATGCTATTTAAGCAACTAAGAACACAGTTAACAGATTGCAAGATTGCTAAGGATGATTTATAATTGATTCTCAATGAGTCATCTAAGTTTGGTCCTGAGTATTCTGTGTTTGTTTCCTGCTTTCATACCAACAGGGTTTATATGGTAACTGCTTATGTTCAACCCACTTTTGATGCATTTTCAGATCTTCTGATCCAAGAGGAAGCGAAGCTAATTCAAATGAGAATCATCAAGACTTCCAAGTCAAAAGCATTGGTGGCTAGTAAATCTAAGGTACAGAAAGAATCTGGGTATCCTGATCAGAAACATCAGAAGAAAAAGAACAAGCCACATAAAGAATCCAAGTCCTCTTCCTCGAAAAAGGAATCATCTAAAAAGGAGAAGCCCACTTGTGCATATTGCAAGAAATCTGGGCATAAAGAACATCAATGTTATTTAAGCAACTAAGAACACAGTTAATTGATTGCAAGATTACTAAAGAGGATTTACAATTGATTCTCAATGTGTTATCCAAGCTTGGTCCTGAGTATCTTGTGTTTTTTTCTTGCTTTCATACCAACATGGTTTCTATGGTAACTGCTTATGTTCAACCCACTTTTGATGCATTTTCAGATCTTCTGATCCAAGAGGAAGCGAAGCTAATTCAAATGGGAATCATCAAGACTTCCAAGTCACAAGCATTGGTGGCTAGTGAACCTAAGGTATAGAAAGAATCAACGTATCCTGATCAGAAACATAAGAAGAAAAAGAACAAGCCACATAAAGAATCCGAGTCCTCTTCCTCGAAAAAGGAATCATCTAAAAAGGAGAAGCCAACTTGTGCATATTGCAAGAAATATGGGCATGATGAACATCAATGTTATTCAAGCAATTAAGAACACAATTAACTGATTGCAAGATTACTAAAGAGGATTTACAATTGATTCACAATGTGTTATCCAAGCTTGGTCCTGAGTATTCTGTGTTTGTTTCCTGCTTTCATACCAACATGGTTTCTATGGGAACTGCTTATGTTCAACCCACTTTTGATGCATTTTCAGATCTTCTAATCCAAGAGGAAGTGAAGCTAATTCAAATGGGAATCATCAAGACTTCCAAGTCACAAGCATTGCTGGCTAGTGAACCTAAGGTACAGAAAGAATCAGGGTATCCTGATCAGAAACATAAGAAGAAAAAGAACAAGCCACATAAAGAATCTGAGTCCTCTTCCTCAAAAAAGGAATCATCTAAAAAGGAGAAGCCCACTTGTGCATATTGCAAGAAATCTGGGCATGATGAACATCAATGTTATTTAAAACAAATTGATGAGTTGAAGCATTTTTTGTCAAAGAATAAAATCAATCTACCATCAACTATGTCAAAGGATTCATCATCTTCATCTAACGCAATTCTAGAAAAGCAAAAGGAGAAAGCACTTGTTGCAATGGTAGATTATGAGTCGGGGAGATGGATTCTTGATTCTGGAGCTTCACATCATATCGCTTCATCACATGATATGTTCTCTTCATTTGAAACTTGTTCATCACCAAACGTTTTGATGGCCAACAACACATTTATGTGTGTTTGTGGGAAAGGGTCTATTGACATAGACGAAGGATCATTCAATGATTTCCTTTGTGTGCCCTCATTGTTAGCAAATATCCTTTCTATCTATTAGATCACACATGGTGGTGAAGGGAAAAGTGTTGAGTTCACTCCGGATTTTGTGATTATTCAGGATTTGCATAGCAGAAATATTGTTGTAGTTGGGGAGGTAGATCATCAATCTCGAGTATACACCTTCTCAAATTTTTCCTTCGTTGTTCCTTCGACAAATGTACACACTAGGGCATCTAGTATGGACACTTTTGAGGAGATTCAATATGGTCAAGTGAATCTCCAGTATTCTTTCAGCTGAGGTTCAAGAGACATGTGTTGATATTTCATCTCCTACATCGACTATTGTTTCTGATGATTTTAGTACTACTACATCCATGGCTCCTATTGATTCAGTGCAGTAGGACATTCATTGTCTTCCAGACACAACTACTTGGGATGATTACTTGACAGACATTGTAAGTTTGTTTTGTGAGTCCTATCTTACAGACTTGGAGGACACTATTGAGTGCATACATCTTCTCTTTGATGAATTTATTTCATCTTCTTCAAGTGTTGAGGGGAAACCTTCTTACCCTCTTGTTCTTTACCCACATAATCATTCCTCACAGTTTGACATGACTGTGGCCACTATTGAGCAACATTTGGAGGAGGCACCTTTGTCTTCAGAGGAGATACCTTTGTCTCTAGATTTTGTTCTACATCCATCTCCGCTAGGTTCTGGATTTTCATCTTCTACAGCGTGGCCTAGAACACCTGATTTGATGGTGACAACTTTCAGCATCGAGATGGAGACAAATGAACATTTTTTAGAGACTTCATACATTTTGCACTTTCTTCCTACATCTTCCTTTCAAGAACGAGAAGATAGTCTTCATGCACCTTTGGTATTGTTTCTTCCTAAGGGGAGGAACGTTGTTCAACGATCATGGTCCATCATCTACATCCAGTTTTGGGCATCAAACATTGGTACAATTTACTACTTTTGGGAAGGCTACATCGTCTCTCTTATCCTTTCTATTTCAAATGGGATTTCTTTCTTGCATGAGATTCTTCTTGTGTTGGAAAACTTGTTTCTTTTCTCTCTTTTGGGGAGGAGTTTTGACCCACTGGGTTTTCTCCTTTACTCAATTTGTGAGAGATTGTTTTGTACATGGGTACCTAACATGACCTTGTAGCCGAGACCCATCTTTGCATTGTTTCATCTTTTCACCCACCTAAGCTATGCTTAAGGGGGGGTGTTAGTGTAGGTTTTTAATATTTATTTTTCCTACACATTATTAAGCATACTTAGGTTATATTAGGATGGCTTATGTGAGGACACTTGGCATAGTCCTACATTTACATGTGTCATTCACACCCACATTTGGGTGGTTGAATGTCACACCCTCTTTTGGACTCATTTGCCACCTTCCCATAACCATTTGTTTGTCCCTACCTGAGTTGGTTTGCCACATGTTTGACATTTTACAAGTAGGCACAACTCCCACCTAATTTAATTATTTGGGAGTTATTATTCCTCTTGGAATTACGTGCCCACATTTTTCTATATAATCAACACTCACCTATCCCTTACGAGCGAATTCAGAGCTAACTCATATGAGTTCATATCAACTCGGTCAATACAAGGGAGTGTTGATGCATATTGTATCTTTTGGAGTGTGATAATATCATCATTCTGTTATTGCACCATATTTTAGCATTTCATCCTCTCTGTTGCTCTCATGTAGAAGGTTGATCTTGGTTTTGCAGGTGATCCTGGGAGATCGAGTCCATTAGTGACTTTGATAGGCCTTAATTCTAGACAATTAGATAAAGTACCATGTTCAAAACAACAAATAGGAAGAAGGGCCACATAAAGGGGGTTTAAATGCACTTAAAAAAATAAAAACAAAAAAGTGTATTTGAATTATGCTAAAACAATATAATAAATTTAAAAAAACCTTCATTTGAACCCCCTCGACCTTCATTTAAATACAATTGACACATTTGCAAATGAAGGTGTTAATGATTTTTTTTCTTTCTAGGACTCATTTTTGGGAGATGTCCCACAAGTGGGATAAGGTTTATCCTTCCACCCTTCAATTATGAACTTTCTTTCCTTTAGATTTGACAACTATTTATATTCCTTTGTGGAATTCTTTCTTGGTTTTTTTACTTGCTAGTATTCTAGAAGTTGGACGGTGGAGTTTGAAATTCAAGTTGACATCTAAGATTGATCATTAAGTCTTACTATTGTTTTATATCCATTAAATTTATTTGTTATTAATTATATCAAATTTGTAAAGACGTTTTTGATCAAGAAAAAAGGTAATGACTAAGAAGTAAGCATGAATTGACAAGGAAAAAAGAAGAAGAAGAGAGACCAAATTGAAAAGAAGGTTGAACAAAACAACAAAAAGACTAAATAGAACAAGGAAGAATAAGACAAACAATCTTTAGTTTGCAGTTTGTAAATAAAATACCTAAACTATCATTTCATTTAAATGTGAATATGAACAATTAAATATATCATTTAGTATATATTGTAAATCTATTATAAAAGTTGGTTTTCTCAAATCAATACAAATTAATATATTGTAGTGACTTTTGAAAGAGTGGGCCATTGCAGTTAGGTATTCTTTAGCTTAACTTGCTTACCTATAAACTACACTAATATAATTAAAAAAGTGATCACCAATCAAGGTGGCCTTACATCATGAGTCATTTTTGGATGATGTATATCTAAACATTAGGTACACATTTGGTTGTATTTATTAATTCATTGAAAATAAAAATAAAAAATTGTATTATGATTTTCAATCAATTAAAAAATATGATCAAATATGTTTTTTGATGTCTCGATAGCCAATATGTTTTTTTTATGATCATATTATGTGAATTCAAGACTGACAAACAAACAAGATTGTCAAAGTTAGTGGTGGCATGAAGGCAATGAAAGACACCTTGAGCAAGGTTGTCAAGGTTAGTGGTGGCATAAGGTCATTGGAAGACACGATGAGGATAGGTTAAGAAGTACAAGGGAGTAGTAGATAGAAGAATTTTTAATCAATTAATAAATATAGTCAAAAAGGTGCATTCTAATGTTTACATAGTCATAAAAAAATTGACAGACGAACAAATTGTCAAAATAAATGACGACATAAAGATATTGGAAGACACCTTGAACAAGGTTGTCAAGGTTAGTAGTGGCATTAGGACATTGGAAGACACCATGAGCAAGGTTGTCAAAGGATAGTACCAACCTAATATACTTAATGCTCTACGTACTTCGAGATAATTCTTCTCTTAAATGGTAATTCCTATAATGTGATTTCCAAAAATGTGGTGGTAGTTGAATAATATCCTAGACAAATATTTCTTAAATTAAGAAAGGAGAATTATGGATAATAGCCAAGGGGCCCGGGGCACCGTCTCCCATGTAAAAGGCATGTGACCTTTTATTCTCCCCATAATGTGATCGCCTTTACATTTCATTCTCTTTCTATATTACAATGCAATCTTTCGGGAAGAAACGAAAGGCCCAGATTTAACCCAAAAGGCGCGGAGTGCATCTACACCGTCGAGTACAGAGAATTTGCGAGGCATCATTTATCATTTCTATCGAGGAGATCCAGCGTTTTTTTTAATGATGGGAATGTTGTGCAAATGGAGAAATATGATGATGAATTCGTTGCATCATTTTCACCAAAAGAGGGTGGGCTGTGCTATCACACACTTATATATTGTTTCCCAACTCTTCTCATCATTTGCTCTGTTTTTATACTTATATATTTTAGCACTTATTCCGTGTTCCATGAAAAGATCTGCGACTCCAAAATGGACAGTCTGCGTGTTAAAAAAGTTGAAGAAGTCTTCACAGCACGCTGCACACGTCTTAACTTATGAGTGGTGAGAGAAAAGACTTTGTGTTCTCTTCCTAAGGTAGGTCCCGCAGGCAGAGAACAAAAGTTTTTTCAATTTCTGCTGGCTCCATAGGTCTCAGGAACGGAAAGCCAAGCAAAATAGAAACCAAAAAAATGATAACTAAAAGTTCATTAATAAATTTCACATGTACCAACGGTCCACTTTACTACTAGTGCATAAGTATTGGTCATTTTTGAGGTGGGTGGTTGTGGTGCGTGTGTAGTTACTACCCAGAAATAACTACAAGCAAAGAAATAGCTATAAGCAAATAAGTCATATGAAGAACACAAAAAGTATTAAAATTTGACTACTCGTGTTGCACTCAAAAAGTGGTGGAGGCAAATGTCATTGCATCATGTAATGTTCAGCGTAGAAGAATATTTGGATCAATTACATTGAGACACATTGAGACACTAAATGTGAAACTTTGAAGAAGAAAAGATTACAAGAGTCGCATTTTTCTCATCATCTAAGATTTGACTATATGTAAATCCTTAGAGAGGGATCAATGGAGGGGACATAAGCTCTATTTTTAAGGAAGAGATGGTCCCATGAAGAAATTATTTTTTTGCTACATAATTGTTTGAAATATTTTCCGAAAAAAACAGGAGCCCTTATGTTTTATTAGAATATTTATTATTATTTAATTAGTATTTTAATGGTCATTAGTGTATTTTTTGCTTTATTTAGTTTTCTATTTTTAGAACCAGTTGTTTCTTTTTAGAAACATCGCCTCTTGTAATAACCTATTTAAATGGCTCTATAGATGAATAAAGTAATTCGATTATCCGAGCAACAATTTTTCATGGTATTAGAGCGGGTCGATGGGATTCTTTAAAGTTTGACAATATATAATTTGTAGAACCCCTTCTGGAACTGTTTTTTTCCAGATTTTTTTTTAATCAATTTATTTTATAAAAAAAAATAGAATTGTTTAGATTTGAAGTTGGCGAGTTAGGGTTTGTGAAATTCATGTTTTGCAGGTCTGGTTCACGTTTTTCCTAGGGTTTCCAAGCATTTTTTAATTTCTAGGTGGATTTTCTGCACCTGTTTTCACTGCCGCAGTTTTCGTGGGTTTCCTGCTAGGGTTTTCTAATATTTCTTCTGAAATTTTTCTATGTGGCGTTGGAAATCTTTATTCTATGATTTTTCAGAAGGATTTTTTTTTTCGACCACAGTCTTTTGGTGCACGATGCGATTTGCAGAACTCATGATTGCGTGATTTTTGTCGAGTTTTCTGCGCTTTGCACAACGTGATTTTCGTGTCTTCTCCTGCATTTTTCTGTTCTGGACGATTTTTTGATGACGGGGAATTATTTTTTTCGTGGCCGACGCGACTATATTGTAGAACACAATGTACCACTGAGAGGGGGGTGAATCAGTGGTTCCCAATAATCTAAACCTTTTAAACCTAACTCTTGGTACCGGTTAGAAAATCAAACACAAGGAGGATATATCGGTGAGCTAAGGAAAATGATCAAATGCAAACACACAAAGATACTCAACACATAACATCGGATATACGAGGAAAACCCAATGTGGGAAAAACCTCGGTGAGAAATGTTGCTGGAGACTACTGCTCCAATCCAACCTCACAATAAACACTGATTACAAAGTTTAGGGCACCAACCCCTAATTTAGGGCAAGCACCAACCCAATGAGCACCAACCCCTGCACCGAGCTCCAACTCAGTGATATACAATAGACCAAATTAATGCAATAGTTGTACTTTTGTTACAAATGAGTTTTGTAACTCTTGCAATCAAAATACTTCACCTGTTTAACTCTTCTCTACTGGTTCTCCCTTTCTCAATTCTCTGTTGGTTCTTTGTCCTTTGTTTATACCTTTTTTGCCCTGATTATGTCTTGCATACCCTTCATCGTTACACTCTCTTTTCCCCTTCACCTTCACCAGATTTCTTCCTAAATCTCCCTTGTCGGTTCACCTAATTGTTATTCTATTTGGCAGCTTGTCGGTTGCTCTAACCTTACCGATAAAACCTCTGATAAACCCTCTTACCGATTTTCCTCTTTTCCAAAAAAACAACAGCCCTTATTTTTTAGTAGAATATTTAATTATTATTTAATTAGTATTTTAATGGTCTTTAGTGTAATTTTTGCTTTATTTAGTTTTCTATTTTTAGCTTACAGTTGTTTCTTTTTAGAAACATTACCTCTTTATAGATGAATAAAGTAATTTGCTTATTCGAGCAATCAATTTTTCATTTTTTAGGCATGCAATTTTACCAAGCAACCGTCCCATGAGGGGGCTTAAGCTTCCATTTTTTAGGATGAAGTCTATTAAAAAAAATAACTTTGCTATGAAGATTATTTGCTTAAGCTTCTATTTTTTAGGATGAAGTCTACGAAGGAAAAATAACTTTGCTATGAGGATTATTTGGAATCTTTTCCTAAAAAATAGAAGCTCCTACCTTTTAGGCTTGAATATTTGAGCCACTGAAAAAGAGGCCGAGCTAGAAATTGGCTTTGTCTATCCAACACCCATATTGTACCATTGACCATGTTTGATAATTAATTAATAATTAAAATATAACAAGTATTCTTTTTTCAATTAATTATTAAACACTATCAATACAACAATATGAGTGCTACATAGACATTTTCCTAGAAATTGCCCATCAGCTTAGGAATGTTGTGTGCCACTTGTCAAACATTTAAATTTAGATTTTCATTAAAAATATGTTTTGGAGGGAAAATGATTTTTTACTTGTTTCATTTTTACAAATAGTATAGAAGACAAAGATATTATAAAATTTATGAGACCTTTAAAATTTTCCTAAAACATTTAACTAACTCTATTTTTTTTAATAAGCCCCTTTACATGAGACCCTAACCTAAAATTATTTTATACCACTTATCAATCATCTAAATTTTAAAAAGAAATAGTTGACTAATTTGTTTAAATTTAAGAATTTAAACTTAAAATGTGAGTACTATTTGACCCCATAAACTATATGAAAAACTTAAATTCAATCCTCCTCTATCCTGGTTGTCACCTGGTCCATCCACATGCCCCATACCCTCTTCTACCCGTTAATCCCGTAAAAGTAAACGCAGTCAAAGCGTGAGATGGAGAGAAAACCAGTTTAACAAGTGTCAAAACCCTCGTCTACTACAGGCAGGCTCCACCTCTTTAAAACACCAGTCAGTAATCCGTCGTACCGTTTTGTAAACTCAGGGCATACGGAGGTTCGCGAGATTCCCGTTTACGTGTGGCGGAGGAGATCGTTGGGTTTTCGTACTGTCCCTCTCTCCTCATTACTGTCGTTATCTGATTTATTACGGCAAGCGCTTAGTTTTATTACGGCCCAGGCCTTTCGTTTTAGCACCACCATTAAACAGAAAACGAGAAGGGGGTAATTATTGACAAGAAAAGGTTCTAACGGGTCTCCGTTCATGCGGTTTCATTCGGTCGTAGGGCCCACCTCATTTCCGTTGACCTTAAACCGTAACGGTTAAGCTGTCATGGTTACTTAACTTTCGCTAACTGCTTACGCCTTTTTTGTTTTCTTTTGTTTATTTTAAAATTGATTAGTGAATGCGTGGCAGGTGAAATATACATATAGAGACATCCACTCTCTACCCATAGGATGGATAAATATATATATATATATATAGAGACAACTATCAACCTTTCTATTTATCGTATGTGAAGATGAAAATCCGACGTGGCGAATTAGATATTTGACAAAAAAGTCGTGGTGGTTGAATAAAGTGTGTAGAGGGGAAATTAGTTGCAGTAGGCAGGCGGGGCACGGCATGCGGCGGTGGATATTTAAGAGGCGTTGCAGTGTGAGCAGTCGCATTCATTCCAGGTGGGCCCCTCTCGCATGAGGAGGAGGAGGAGGCGCGTACGGGTGTTAAAAAGTGTTCTCCCGGAAGCAGAAGAGCTGTTGGGATAATTCAATTCAATGGGTGGAATAGCTAGTCTACGCCGCGGGGCTTCTGCTCCTGCTCCCCCTATATTGTTGTTGTTTTTCACACTACAAGTTTCCGGGTAGTGTTAGCTTGCACAACAAATCCTTTTCGATTCGACAGACTGGGGAATGAAATATTATAAAGATGAGATTGTGAGTAAGCAAGTATGCCAACGCGCCTTGAATTCAGCGGAGCTTCTCCCCCCTTTCCTGACCTATATTCTTCCTCTACTCTTACCATTTCTACAGATTCGGGAGAAAAAATTGAAAGGGATCATAGTCAGAGGGTGGTGATAGGGGTAGCTGTGGGAGGAAGCGTCACAGCAGCCATAGCTTTCATACTGATTTTCCTGCTCCTTCTCAGGAGATTGAAGGGAATTAGGACAGGGAATTCCAGTCCGGTGGAGAAAGAAGCGGCTTCTGTTCATCTGCGGAAGTTCTCTTACCGCGACCTCAGGGTTGCAACCAGGTCTTTTGATGATGGTCAGAAGCTCGGGCAGGGCGGCTTTGGGGCCGTTTACAGAGGTCAACTTGGACATGGTGGGCAAGAAATTGCAGTAAAGGTTCTGGATTCTACTTCTTTGCAGGGCGAACGGGAATTTTACAATGAGGTTTCTGTCATCGGCAAGGTCAGTAAATCTCCTCACATTGTAGGACTCCTGGGATACTGCTGTGATACCAAGAGAGGGCACAGGCTTCTTGTCTATGAGTTTATGCAGAATAGGAGCCTTCAGGATGCTCTGTTTGATAGTTCATATCCAGTTCGGCTTTCCTGGGGTTACAGGTTCAAGATTATGATGGATACGGCCAAGGCCTTGGCTTTCTTGCACACTGACTGCGATCCGCCCATCATTCATGGCGATATAAAGCCTAGTAATATTTTGCTTGACGGGAGCTTTTCTGCCAGGATTGCGGATTTTGGCCTCGCCAGATTTAAGAGTGATGTTGATGTCGTGGCGGAGGATTTGGATGTGCAGGGGCAGGCCAGATCGGATGCCGGGCACAGGAAAAGAAGGGAAAAGCTGAAAGAAAAGCGGGCCGTCAAGGAGGAAAGCGTAATTACTGTAGAAGATGACACAAAGCTGAATACCGACGCTTCGGTAAATTTGCATTCGCCGGAGACGTTTGCGTCCAATTCTGTGACGGAAGATAATCCGATTTTCCTATCCAGCAATTCTGCTTCACCTGAGGGTTTGCAGTATGAGACGGACGCTGTAACGGAGAATTTGGATGAAAGAACACCGTCTGAGATGGTTGATTTGGAGAAGAATAACGGTGCGAGTATGGCAGAGGTTAGTAACTGTAAAGATCCAAGTGCGGACTGCAAGAGCGTGGATTTCTCAAGGGATGAAGAGGATAAGGGGAGCCTTTCCGAGGGTTTTGATAAGGCAAGCGTGGACAGCGGCAGGCCTGGTGCGCGCAGGAAGAAGGATTGGTGGAAGAGGCCGGAAAGCATGAGTGGGGAATTCAGTGTCAAGGACTATGTTATGGATTGGATCGGGACGGAGGTCAAGAAGGAGAAGCCAAAGATTACCTGGGGGACAGCGGAGGAACGGGACTCGAACCTGGGATCTTCCAGAAGAACAGAGAAAAAGAAACAGAGAAGAAAAGATAGCCTCGAATGGTGGACAACGCTGGAAGAAAAGGAGAAAAAGGAGAAATCCAAGGGCAGCCGACAGAGCAGGGAGTGGTGGAGGGAGGAATACTGCGAGGAATTGAGCAAAAAGAAGAGCAAAAATATCAGAGAATGGTGGGAGCAGGACATGGAAGAGGAGAACAAATTTGCCAAATATCGCAGTAAAAGCACAGGCAGAAGCAGAGATTGGTTAAGCAGAGACTGGTTCAGAGAAGACCAGAGCCAACAAGCGCAGCGCCACCATGACGGCGATTGGGGGAGCTGCGTGAGCGTGAGCAGCACGCCAAGCACAAGGGGGACCTTGTGCTATGTGGCGCCTGAGTATGGCGGCGGCGGCATTCTTTCTGAGAAGAGTGATGTTTACAGCTTTGCAGTGGTGATGCTGGTGATAATTTCAGGGCGGAGGCCTCTGCAGGTCATGGGGTCGCCTGTAATGGAGCTGGAGAGGGCTAATTTGATATCATGGGCGAAGCACCTAACGCGCTCCGGGGCCAACATGCTTGATCTCGTAGACGCCTCGCTAGGAGGCGAATTTGACAAGGAACAGGCGCTTCTCTGCATAATGGTGGCTCTACTCTGTCTCCAGAGAGTGCCTGCCGCCAGACCATCCATGACCGACGTGGTGAAAATTTTATCAGGGGAAATGGAGCTTCCGCCGCTGCCGGTCGAATTTTCGCCTTCACCGCCATACGGACTTCCGTTCAGGTCGCGGAGGAAGTTGCCCAGGGCATCTTCCACTCGTCGCCATCTGCCGACCTGACCTCGCAGTGTTCAAAAGTTTTTAAATTTTTTTTAAATTAATTTTGGAGATTCTACCTGAAGAGATCATTTGGCTCGAATCGAAAATGGTTTCTGTGAGTTTTTGAATTCTGCCCCCAAAGGTAGACGTGTACTATAAAATGCATAGCTGGATGCTCTGTTGGCGTTTTGATGAAGTTTTTTCTGTACGCCTGGATCGGTCAGGCAAGCAATTAATACTATGTACAGTAGTGTGTTATTTACCAGTAAAATCGAAAACGAATTTTTCTGTAGTCTTTATCTATTGTAAGAGAGTTTGAGCTTCAAATTGGGTGGTATTTTCACTCTTGTGAACTGTAACTGTAATGTATCTGGATTTTTGGATGACCTATATCGCTGATTTGCATATAATCTTGTGTCATTCTTTGTAAGAAATACATATGGTTTATTTGCTTCTGGAAAATGTGGATTCAGGGTATCAATTTTAATCTACTGTTATCTTGATCGCTGCTGTTTAAATCTTCTATTATCTTGATCATTGTGAACTTTTTTCAGCAATGTTTCAAATCATTTTCTATAATCTATTATCAGAATGATACAGTTACGAAATTACAGAGACAAAAAGCTCTTTTGAAGAATTGTTGAGCTGTAAAAAGGTCCTCATCTGTTCTATTTTCCAAAATATTAAAACTTTCTTCAGAACACAAATGAATTCAAAAGCACTCTCCTAATTGGAATTATCACTCCTACTGGAATTGTCATTTTCTAATTAAATAATGATAGTTTTAAGTGTTCCGGTGACCTGTCCATTATGCTTTCACTGTATTAGATTCTTTTAGCTCAACTGTGTTATATGGCATCTAGATTGGATGGCATTTTTCAGCGTAATGTCTAAATAAGTTTTTGAGCTTTAATTAATTATCAATTAGGTCAAATATCCATAGCATATGTTTTTCTCTATTTTAAAATAATTAATATTTCAGTATCTCGAGGATTTTTAATTTGATTGCTATCTTTCTTTTATATCACAAAGTCAAATTTCATGGTGCGACTTTATTCTCTTATAATTTGAGCTTATGCCAATTCGTTGAAATTTGTCCCATTATTTTAGTTATCATATATATTAAAGTAAAATATTGTGAGATATTATGCCATATACACATATACACTAATAACTTGAGGGGGCATTGTTTACAGGATTCTACCCCGTTGAAAGACAGACAGATATGTGGGAATATTAAACTTGAAACTGCCATGATTTGAAGAGATTCTAATACAGAGTTTATTTAAAATTAGTTATTAGTTCAAGTAAAGTCTTCACGATTGTTTTTTTTTAAAATTAAATTTTGTTCTATAAGAACTGATACTTTTTATTAGCATTTATATTAAATGAAAAATTGGAAATAAAACATCATTTGAAATTATAATATACAAATATATAGAGATGCATCTTCACTAGAAAATAAACTACTAATGTCAAGTTTAGTTTTGATTAATTGAATTCATTTCTTGATTTATAATCTTTTGTCACTTTTCTTCTTTTACTAGACTTCCTAGAAAGTGTTTGGTTGATGAGCACTTTGAGCAATTGTCCTCTAAGTCCTACAATTTGATAGATGTGCTTAAGAGAAAAAATGGATTATAGAGTGGATAATGAGATTGAATTTGGTTCATCAATACTTTTTCTCTTTTTTTTATTGTTTCAATAAAAGGTGAAACTCTTCCTGAAAATCACGTCCTCTGTGAATTTTGTTCACATTAGGATTAGACAATTGTTAGGCTTTACCCGAATTATCATATCTCACAAGGATGTATTTTTTACTCTTATCATGGAACTCCTTTCTTTTTTCTGTTGGATATGATGAATCTAGTAAAACCTAAATAATGATTTCTATTTTACCACGATGCTTTTATAAAGATGCTTTCCAAGCTTTTAGTTAAACTATGGCTGATCAAATATACCACTATATGGGTCACTTGTACCCATAAATAATACCTAAGGTTACAAGCCTTAAACTTTAATTTAGCATTCCCTTGAAGTGCCATGTTCATTCTTTTAACTACATTTTTTTGGAGTATACGACCTCCATTTCTTTATAAAGATTTTTTTGTTGTTGTTGTAATTTCATTAATAATGGAAGTGAGGTCTAACAAAAAAAAAAATGATTTTCATGTGTTAATGTCATTGTCCAAAGTTGGTAGGACTAGTCAACTTAATATTATTCTCTTCTCTACAAAATTTCTTCCAAAAAAATTTGCTAGCCCACCAATTTTTTTTTCTCCATTCTATATACTATATTAATAATCTTTCTACAGAGTCCCACTCGCTTTAATATGGTGAAGTCTTAGGGTTTCAACAAGTGGATACTATTTTAATACGTATCTATCAATGCATTTAATTTGCGGGCCTTGTACTTTTTTATTTTGACATGTTATCACTTTCAATTACCAACTCACATTAATGTGCTGTCCCTTTCAATACATAATCTATTCTAAAAATAAATTCTTACAAACTTTTATATTCAACAATGATCTTTATAATCAACATTACAAAGCTTGATATATATCTGATACCAATTATCAAAATTGAAAAATACTCTAAATTATTCTATTTTTCATTAAAGATAAAAAAAAAATAACCCTTTAATCAAGAGAATCAACTAAAAACATGTCTCCATGCATAAACTCACAACAAAAATTGCTTGAGATTGAAGTAAAGGTATGACATATTTAACAGTTATGAAAATCTCACTTTCACATTTTGAACTGTTACTATGAACAGTAATAATTGGCAGGCCGTGAAATTCTTTCACCCATATCAAATTGATAAAAAGAGTTAAATCTGTGATGGGATTGGAATGAAAATAGCGCCGGCATGAGTAAAGATTTTTTGTAACTGAGCAAATGTCCTACTTGTGCACAGGAGATTCCCTGTTTATGATGTAACATTTTTGGTTTTACATGCACTGAAAGGACCCCCAATGGCGGACATTTTGTCAAACAGATGTCATACATCCGTCTTTTTCTGTCGTTGTAAGCAATTCAAATTTACAGCGAAATGTTTGGCAGTGATGGGCAACACGAGTTTGAAAGACAACAACTAGTTTTTGGAGTAGAGAAAGCCTCAACCACTACTGGTTCGATCTGCCATCCTCCAAACTAAAAACGACAGCTAAATGGCATCGTATTATCTATTCACTTCATCAGATTTTGTAAAGTAAGTATATCATTTAACTGGTTCTAGATTTGATTGATGAAAAGAAAAATACAATAAAAAATTATACGGTATTATGACTGTACTTCAGCTTATGTATAGTCTTGAAGGAGGCTTTTCAAAACAATCTGGATTCCATTCTTATCTTGTGTGCATGCAGGCATCAGAGATATAAGGAGAGATTCTTTTCACATCAAGTGTTCAGTCATGTTGGAGGATTGCTTTGTCTTATGGATAAAGCCATATGGTTAGTGTTTCAATTTATAGGTATGACATTTCATGGGTTATACTCATCTTCATATAAGGTATCTTAGGTTCATGGGTTGTTATGATATATATATCCTTTGATAAACCATGCATAACTATATTTAAAAAAATTCTTGATAGTTGTTTTTTCATGTGATAAAATGCTTTTTTTAATGGGAAAAATGTATGAAAGAGATCATACAGCGATTAAAATTGGTCATTTCTTTTGTATCTTTTCTATGCTCTTGAATTATGGGTATGTGGAGGATCATGGTGTGCCAAAACAAGCCTTTAAGTGACAATGGAATTTCAGAAAATCAGGGTTATGCAATTTGACATGAAAATTTGAATAAGTTGTGAACATTATTTTTAAAATATGTAAGAAGATAATCTATAAAAAATTGAATTTAGTTTCTAAGCTACTAGTTGTTTTTTGAAAAAAACAAAATCTTATTTGATGAAAATTTCAAATTTCAATGCAGGATAAGAAGTAGGCGTATGTCTGACCACCCTAATCACAATCAAATCATAATATTTTTTTATAATATTTATAATATAAATATTAGACTCATGTCCAGATGTGACACATATTTTTTTAGAAAAAAAATAATTATTTATGAATTTTTTACTATAGCTTTTCAGAAATTCAGAAACTCCTACGTCTGACCACCTTAACTTAGTCAAAACCTTATGATTTTTTTTATTTTTAAAATTTTTTCCCTATAGTAGACAAAGCATAGGATGTGACAAATCTTTCGGATTCAAAAAATATTATACCGTTTGAAAGTTATGAGTATTTTTCAATTAATCTATCAATCAGGACTTTTGTCAGAATTCAATTAGAAAATAAATAATAATAATTTATTAAAATCGAAATAAGACAAGCCTTATATTGTTGGAAAGTTGAGAACGTCCTTAAAAAACCCTTTTCATTTTCTCAATTTTGGCTATAAAAAAAGTCGTCAGCCACCAATGTAAAGTCTAAAAAATCAAGGAATATTGAAAAACTCGTTTTTTCAGTTGACTTTCCAGGCTTGTCACTTCTAAGACAAATCCCAAAGCATTCCTGAACCAAAATTTGAAATTTGTACAACAAAAATCGGATATCCAATTTTAATAAATAAATTCAATAACTAAATTTGCACATAATTAATCTATTGTTTATTAATATATAATATATTAATATACAATATATTAATTTATAAATAAATTAGCATATGGAGAGGGAGAGGGGGGAGTGGAGGGGTGGAGGGAGAGAGAGGGAGGGAGGGAGAGGGAGAGGGGGGGATATAGAGAGATTAGGGGAGAGAGAGAGAGAGAGAGAGAGAGAGAGAGAGAGAGAGAGAGAGAGAGGGTCATATTGTGTCCTATGACCCATTAGGACACCATATGACCCCTTAGGTGTCAATTTTTTGTAAGCAATATTGGCACTGCTTTATATATTGTAATAATGGTTCATCTTGCCACCTTATGACACACTATGACCTCTTATGACACCATATGGTGTCGTTAGAGGTCATATGGTGTCCTAAGGGGTCATGGGATACCATATGACCCCTAAGGACAACATATGACCCCTTATGACACCATATTGGGTCGTTACGAGTCCTATGGTGTCGTAAGGGGTCATGTTGTGCCATATGACCCCTTTAAGACACCATATGACTCCTTAGGACACAATATGACCCTTTACAACTCTATATGGTGTCGTTATGGGTCATATGACCCCTTATGACACCATATGGTGTTGTTATGGGTCATATGACCCCTTATGACACCATATGGTGTCGTTATGGGTCCTATGGTGTTCTAAGGGGTCATATTGTGTCCTACGACCCCTTAGGACACCATATAACCCCTTAAGACACCAAATTGTGTCATTATGAGTCATATTGTGTCCTATGGGGTCATATGACCCCTTTAAGACACCATATGACCCCTTAAGACACAATATGACCCTTTACGACTCTATACGGTGTCGTTATGGGTCATATGACCCTTTATGACATCATATGGTGTTGTTAGGGGTCATATGGTGTCCTAAGGGGTCATGGGACACCATATAATCCTAAGGACAACATATGACCCCTTATGACACCATATTGGGTCGTTATGGGTTCTATGGTGTCCTAAGGGATCATATTGTGTCCTACAACCCCTTAGGACACCATATAACCCCTTAAGACACCAAATTGTATCGTTATGGGTCATATTGTGTCCTAAGGGGCCATATTGTGTCATATGACCCCTTAGGACACAATATGACCCTTTACAACTCTATATAGTGTCGTTATGGGTCATGACCCCTTATGACACCATATGGTGTCGTTAGGGGTCATATGGTGTCCTAAGGGGTCATGGGACACCATATGACCCATTATGACACCATATTGGGTTGTTATGGGTCCTATGGTGTCCTAAAGGGTCATCATATTGTGTCCTACGACCCCTTAGGACACCATATAACCCCTTAAGACACCAAATTGTGTCGTTATGGGTCATATTGTGTCCTAAGGGGCTTATGGATAGCCTTGAAGGGGGCAACAACAAGATGCCAGTACTTGGATTCTGTAGATATAAGATTTTACATTAATAGTCATTTGATCTTTACCCAAAATATGTCACTATTTTGTCAAGATAAATTCTTTGATTGGTGAGATTCCCTACATTTTTCATACATGAATAACATGTCGGAATTGTGGGTTTTTCAAAACAATCTGGATTCCATTCTTATCTTCCATGCATGCAGAGATATAAGGAGAGATTCTTTTCACATCAAGTGTTAAGTCATGTTGGAGGATTGCATTGTCTTATGGATAAAGCCATATGGTTAGTGTTTCAATTCATAGGTATGACATTTCATGCATCATACTCATCTTCATATAAGGTATCTTAGGTTCATGGGTTGTTATGATATATATATCCTTTGATAAACCATGCATAACTATATTTTTTAAAATTCTTGATAGTTGTTTTTTCATGTGATAAAATATTTTTTTTTAATGGTAAAAATCTATGAAAGAGATCATAACCATTAAAATTGGTCACTTCTTTTGTATCTTTTCTATATTCTTGAATTATGTGGGTTCATTCGAATGAGTATCTAACTTACACACTTTTGATCATTTTAGTTCTTTTAGATTTTTTTTAATGTGAAGTTAAAACAAGGTGATCGTTAGGTTGATTTAGGGTTTGTGAAGGGAAATATATGAACAATTTCTTATTTAATCTTGTGAGAATTTTCCTATAGCAATCAAGATTTAGAGGTCAATGAAAAGCACAAGAATAAGAGAGAAATAATATGTGAGAAGAACAAATTGTATTCTCATCAATAATGCAACAAGATCAACTAGATTACATACAATGTAAACGAGTCTTCTTATAAAGACAAGGCTATGAGAGCACACAATCATGACATGTGGCCCAATAAGCTACAAGGGTAGATAGAGATAGCTAGGAGAAATAATAGAATATTTTACTAAAGTTGGATCACCCACCAAAGGTGGAATGTGATAACAAGATAATACCACAAAAGGTGGAATTTTTCCTATAACCATCTTCTCTAGTGTTACTATTTACTAAGTTGTCATTAGTTTTATGTCCAAAGTCATCCTATATACTCTAGTCGGTTAATACTACCGAAATACTCAGTCGGTAAGCACTAAAGCAGTCGGTTATAGAAGAAAGAAGTCACGGAGTTTAGTATACACCGAGCTATCTACCGAGTAACGCTCTATGTCTACCGAGCAGCAAAGATGGTATACCGAGTTAATATGAACCGAGTGAAATGTGTTACCAGATTCACTAAACCTGGACACATATGTGGAAACGTGTTACAAGATCGAGGAACAGGGAACCGTTATCACATAGGAAATTGCACCTTAAGATTTTGTATGATTTTGAGGACATCTATCCAATGAAATAATTTGCATGGTTATTCATTCGATGAATCATGTTTGTAAGATCGAAGCATGAACAGATCACCATCATAAGAGATCTATTTATACATCATGAAATGAGGATCAAAAAGTATGAAGCAAGACATGTGTGATAGATAAGCTGAAAGGCAAAATCATGAGAAAGAACAATGTGTTGTGACTATTACGACTGACAGAGATATTCAAAGGTCACCGAGAAAGATTTCAAAGAACAACTAAGGAACAGAGTAAACAGAAGGGTTTACTGAGTTGATTTATCAATTACCGAGGTATTCTATGAGCAAGGTAATTTCATATTGAACACATAAAATCTGCTATAACATTTCATATGTGAAGTTGCAGATATTTTGTAAAGATTTTGATTGTATTATTTTGAGTTGTAAGAGAAGCCTTTAATAGGGTAAAAGACTCTAACAAAGTCTATAAATTGTAAAGCCTTTAACTAGGTACACCATTTAGTATAAGTGTTGTAAAATCCTTTAGCAAGGTAGATCTAAAGATCTTGATACTCCTAACAGGGTAAGCTATCAGAAATAGCTAAACATGTAGCTCTAACCAAGCAACCTTTATTATAGCAGTAGCGAAGTTGTGGGTGCCATCCCCAACGCAGTTTTTCTCTCTAACAAAGGGTTTCTGCGTAACCAAAATATATGTGTTATGGAGTGAAACATGTATGAATGTTATTTATATGTTTTAGCTTTATATTATGTTTCAACAATATTCAGTTTATGCTTAACAGTAAAGTTTCTGTTGAAGAAAAGTTTTGAAGTACTGATTCACCCCTCCCCTCTTAGTACATTAGCTTTCCATATTGGACCTAACACCTAGATGCACAATTCCCTAAGTGTCTCATATGCAAACTACAATGAATGCATTATCCTAAGTCAATTTAGGTAAAGTGTATTTATGAGACATAATTTATACCAACAAATCTTATGAGGAGAGTGTTACAATTTTTTTGATCTATAGAAATTTCAATAGTATTTTGGCATAATAATGTATAATAAAAAAAAAACAAGAATAAAAGAAATAACAAGAAGAAGAATGAAAACAAATACAAAGGAGCGACAAATAGAATGGAGGAAACCTTTTAAAGGAAAAATAACCACCTTCAAAGTCATTTTAAATTGATGTATTATCAACCACTGTGTTATTGGTGAGAAAGGTGCCTCAATCAATATTTCTCAATGTTAATAATGTAAAACTATAATTTTTAAATTATAAAATAGAAAACTCAATCTCTAGGTCATAGTGTTAGTTTTTGGCCAAAATGAAAAAAATGGGTTGTTCAAAATCGCTTGCAAGGATACTTTTGTAAATGCGTATTCTATGGACAAATCTCATTAGAGAAAGTTGATGTTCTAGATACTGTTATAAATTAACTTATGAAGCTAGTGACCATGGATATGTTCCCTTGGCGTAGGGAGGCCATTTGCCTTGATTATTGTATTTAATTATATTTGCATTTCCTATAAAAGTGTTTGTAATGTATAATGTTAAGTGGTAGAATATTAGGATTAAGGCGTCATTTACCTTGCAACCCTATTGATATTTTATATATCTTCAAGGCTCTTAGAAAGTGTACTTGGACACTTACTATGTAATTAAAAAATAATTTGTAGTTAAATCTTGGCATTAATTTTTATGCATTCAAGAAGGAGGTGAAATTGGTAGTGATAATTATCAAATTATTTTTCACAAATTTATAAGATGGGTATGAGAATTGAATAGTGGATCATGATGCACTAATACATTTGGCCTAAAATTTCAAGGGAGGTTTCCGACGGAGAAGGTATATTGTGACCAAATTTAATTTTTTTTTGAAAAATTTGCCCGCATTCGTCGGAATTCTGACGATAATTCAACATCTGGTTTCAACAGAGAAGGAATTACCAATGAAATTTGTGTTTTTTTAACAAAAAGTGCCCGCGTTCATTGAAATTCCGATGATAGCGGGAATTACTTAAAAAAACAAACAAAAGACCAAGACATTTCAAACATTATTCCGGCCTCTTCCCATTCTCACGTTGCCTTCCCCAACAGTGTAATAATGGGCGGGTTTGGCTTAAACATACATTTCTAGTGTACTCCCTGCCTGTGCCAATATGGGAGCTTTTGGACAGGTAGACATCCATCAAACCATAACAGAAGGGATTATTATCGTCGAAGCTGCTCTGGGAATTTTTTTGTTGTAGTTGGAAATGCTCTGATAAACATAATGTGCGGATGGAAGTAATAGCCATCTTTTTCGGGTTCAACTGGAAGTAAATGTCAATTGGAGCCTCTTTCATTTTATTTATTTCTTGCCCTCAATTGAGTAATTCCATCCATTTGATTTTCTGTTGGCGAACAGAGCCCTACAATTTTATGGGGCCATAGTTGGAGGAGAAACAGGAGTAACCATCAATGAGGCACGCGAACTGTTTCACTGATTAATGCCTCCAAGCATTGTTGGCTCATGGAATAGGGTTTGCGAAAATGAGAGCTTTGCAAAAATGGGAGCAATGTCGGCTCATGGAATAGGGTGTGCAATTAGCAGGTGTAAAGCTCTGTCAACATCCCTCAGCCTATGCGAAAATGGGAGCTTTGGAATAGGGTTTGGACGTCCATCACAAGATAAATAGTAGAGGAATTGTATTAGTTGGTGTAGCTGCAATTGCCCTGGCAGTCATGTATGCAAAATGTGTGAGATGAGATAAGGCACGCTGATTGTTTGACAGAATGCCTCAGAGAAATTGCTCCCACAAAATACCTAATTACAAGATATGAACATAATGGGTTTGTGGGAAAGGCTTTAGAGACTTTCAATTAAATGCGATTGTCAGGTATAAAGCTTTGCTAGTATCCTCCCAGCCTGTGCTAAATTGGAAGTTTTGGAACAAGGTATGAAAATTTATCATAGGATAAATAATAGAGGAATTTTGTCACATGTTGTAGCTGCAATTGCTAGGGTACATATTTTAAAGATGTTTTATATCATAGATAATTGTAGTTAAAATTCAATGTGGCAACTATTGAAGAATATCTAAGATTAAGAAGGTTTATCATAAATGGTGAAATGCTTAGGTTGAAATTGATGAAATTTTTATTTTGTCAATGTTTATTATGTGTGAGATTTGTCATGTTATTAAATTGTAATCATCTATGTTCAAGCTAAATTTATCATTCTAAAGTTAGATAATTTTTATTCATTTAAGTATGTTTATAATGATTTCTTATATCATTTCTCTTGTCATCATATGACAACTCTTCATTTTTAGTGTGATTTTTCCTTCCACTAACATTCCATTCTATTCCCTCTTACTTCTCACCCTCTTTAGACATCCTATATTCTTCCCATGTTTCTCATACCACATCCAAACCTTCAATACACTAATGAAGTAGTTTGATCAACTTAAGAAAAGAATGGATACTATGCTTGTAGCTCTAATTCTATTATATTAAATATGTGTTTCTTATGGACATAGAGATTGAATTTAATAATTAAATCAAAATAATATATGGCAAAGAACCAATAAAAAATTAATAAACAAATAAAATAAGGAGCAAATGAAACCCTCTTCATTGCCTCTTGATGCTCTTAAGCGCAAAAATCCAACTTCTAACTTTTGTTATCTACCAATAATGTAAGATAAATAGGATTTTCCCTCCATATATATGAAACCAAGGAAGCTTTCATCTTTATGCTCCAAAAATGAATAAGAGAGCAACTTTCAAGAATCCTAATGCCATCGTATTTGAAGACGGTACTTTCACATGGGTTGCAAAGAAAGCTCAAAATATTTTTTAGTTGAGGTATTAGAAATAGTTAATTAATCTTGGTCTAGTAAAATAGTATTGTAATAATCTATTACATATTAAAGCATCTTTCTATATTTATGTAGTATGCATGGAACATTGTTGAATTCACGTAATGTGGTGGCTTTTAAATATTATATCTTATTATTGGTAATAATCAGTGATGTGGTATTTTGGTGCAATTTATATTTTCATTCTTTGGTTGGTATATAGTGTAATAATCACCATGAAAATCAAGCATCATTATTAGAAGGGATCTCTTAAGAACAAATCAACTCACGGATACAAGATTGATTTAAACCTTCACTTTTAATGAAATAGTTGCCTCAAGGTTCCTTAAGTTAGTTTTGGGTAATAGTATTTTTGTTAATCATGTCCCTTACATTGGAAGGCTTGCATATGGGAGGCTTTCATATTGATTGGCAGTATTTATCCCCATTGTAGCTTAGAGTGTAGAGATTATATGTTTTCTATAACCTACACATTTAAAGATATGAATATATTGAAGTTTAAGGAAGAAGTAGTGATAAATATGGAAGAAAATTATTAGTGACATTTGATGTTAAGAGCCATTCAAATCCTTTAGGATTTTTAACTATAAACAATGAATAATTGAAACTAGTGCATTGTAATTTGCTATTTCTTCATAATTTTTATGTAATTGTATGGTAGGTGTTGACTATTTTCATGGTGATTCATAATAAGTGGCAAGTAGATGTCTCTAGCATCTCCACAATTCTATTACTTTTTAGATATAAGATCCATAGAGCTTGGCATAGGAAGGATTTATTTCATGAAATAGGTTCCATTACTTGATCCCATAGTTGGTAGTGTCTTGACAAATGTAATGTAGAACCCCAATGCAATAGAGGTTGAATACCTAGTGGATTGTAATGTGGTATAGTGAATTCAAGATTTTGGAATTATTGAGTTTTTATTTATCCCTTGCTATTTATGAATTTTTTGGTTATGGTTGTGGTGTTTGTAGGGAGACATTTACAAATTTATATCTATTTTCACTATTTTATGGTTTATGGGTTTGTAATGGTAATTTAATGTTCTTTCATATTTTTGTATAGATACTTTATAATAGCCTATTATGGTGATTTGTTCTATTATGGATGTAATCTTTATATTATATTCATTTCATGGGAAATGTTTCTAATAGAATCTGTATTTAATTAATATAGAGAAAGATAACACTAAAGAAAGAAATCTAATCATCGCCTTTATTTTTAATTTAAAAAATTGAGATAAAAGACCAATTAGGGAGAATTAAGACATAATATTCTATCATGCAATGTAGGATACATTAATGATAGAAAATAATAACTAAATTAGTTAAAGATCTTGAATAAATGTTCTAATTAGAAGGTCCTTATCTTCAAACCCATCACTATATGAAGAAACTAATAAAGGATTTATGATCAACTAAAATTCTATTTTCTATCACACTTTATGATAGTTTAAAAATAAAAAATAAAAATTCATCATTGTAACATATCGATTATGTGACTTAACTAGTTCCAATTCAAAACGGTCACACTAGAATGTTTTGAATTAGTCCAAAGACTAGGTAATTGGGATAGGGTCCAAACCCTTATATAACAACCAACTAAGTAAAAAGAGGATCTCACAAGCAATGAGAAAACCAAAACTAAAAAAAGAAAACCCTTTTTTGAAAGAGATGCTTTTGATTGGAGCATCAAACTGGCAGGAAAAAGGGTCCTAACCGTACATTAGATTAAAAAAATTCATATCAAAGGCGTTTAGGTAAGAACCCCAAACCGGATTCCAAAAAAGGAAACTTAAGCCAAGACAAAAGTAGCTAAGGGAATAGACAACAAGCAACGGGTTTTGAAAGGCTCTCTAAAACCTTTTCCCTATAAGAATACCTTGAACAAAGAATCTCTCATATAAGGAGAGGGATCACCATGATTTAAAAATAAATTAGGTTTAGCAGGCACCTAGAATCCATGAAACAATATGTATACACATAAAAATGGCTATGAGCAATTAAATAAATATTTTATATTTATTTAATAATTATTCTTCTATTAAATAGTTAATTTGAAAAGATTAATTTATTTAATTCATTTTTGTGTTTTTCTATTAATTAATATTTTATTAATTAATTCATCTATTTAAATAGCTAATATTTAATTATCCTTTTAATCAAGTTAATTAAATATCTAATATTTAATTATCTTCTCCAAACAATTAAATATCTAATATTTAATAGTTATTCTCCTATCCTATAGTCTCAAATATTAAATAATTTCTAAATTATTTAAATCCCTTTTACAACTCACCTTCCATCTCCACTTCATCTTCCTTTTGCCAACTCATCAAACATGTGGCTAAGGAAATTAATATTTCTTAAATATTAATTCATCGTTTATCTTCAACCTCCAAACTTAATGAATATTGTGTACGTACACATACTTCATAACCATCTCCTATATTCTCTCCAATACTCCCTACATCTTCGGAAGGACTTGAGTCCACTTATTCTATCATGCCGAAATCTTCTCCAACCATCCCTAGATTCCCTCAGTCAACAACCCAATCAAGGTGAGATGAGTGACACTTGTCTTCTCCTTCCCCCTTTCTCTCAACCTTCACCTTTTCTCACAACCATCCAAATCTACAGATCTAATCATGACCGTTGATCTGAGCCACATCATCTCATCCTCTCAAGGTCTATAAAATCAAGAGCTTCAGTTGAGAGAGAGTTAGACTTCAAGAGACTTCAAGTGCATTTTTAAGCAAATCATTTGTAAAACTTATGCATCTGTGAGTTTTAATCTTGAAGCAAAATAACAATTAGCATTTTAGCATAATCATTTAGCATAATCATGTAGTATTTCATATCATAGCATTTGTTAACTATCAGTTATCAGTCCATTCTTCATATGCCATCTTGAAAGCTATTAGTGCATTGTCTGAGAGAACACCATCTGCAACCAGGAACAGTGGAGTTAGGACACAATGAGACATAAACCATGAAGGTAATATTAATGTTTTTATTTCATATGTATTTCATGTAGTTTCATTGGTTGAGTTTGGATTTCCTGTAACATTTCCATTGGTATTTTGTGAAACTAACTTGTTGCAGGTAGCATTCTGAGGATAAAATTCAAGTCGACACATTTTGGCGCCCACCGTGGGGCTCATGGACCTCGCATATACCTTTAAAAATCTCGCAAAAAGTAAAATTAATGCATTTGTAATGCAGATTCACACATATGTGAATTCTGACAGCACTTTTGCTCATAGGTTAGCGCATTTGCATCACAGGTTAGCACACATGCCATCCAGGTTAGCGCTTTTGTCTGAAAATCTGCACATTAGCATCGTTCAGTTAGCGCTTTTATCTTCTAGGTTAGCACTTTTGTCCTCTCGATTAATGCATTTATTAAATAAATCATGCTTTTGTATTCGTAGAGCAACACTTTTGTAGTCTAGGTTAGCACTTTTTCTCTAAAGATTAGCGCATTTGAAGAAAAAAATAGCGCATATGGTAGAATAGCACTTTTGTTTCCAACTAACAAAATTTTCTTGCAGGTCCGAATGTCCAAGAAATTAGATTTTTCAAACTACTAACATGCATGTGCAGGGTGGTGTTTAAGGCAAATTTTATGCATTTCCTCATCTAGTTAATTAAAAGCCTTATTTTGGGAAGTAATATATCATGTCTCGTTCATTTAGTCTAACTAAGAGGATAAATTGACAACATGCAACTTGCATTTTTAGTAATATATCATGTCTTGTTCATTTAGTCTAACTAAGAGGATAAATTGACAACATGGAACTTGCATTTTTAGTAACTTATCTAAAATAGTTGCACATAGACTTCTAAAAAGGCTAAAATAAACACCATGCTTGTTGGAGCAACATCTCCAAATAGGACTTAGCCAACAATTGCTTTGAAAAGGTTAAAAAGAACACTTATATTCCATGTCTCGAAAGTGGTAGGTATATGCTCTCCCCTTAATTGGGTGACCAAAAAGACAAACCCACTCTTTTATGCTTTCTTTACTTTCAAGCAATTAAATCTTTTAGAGGGCCTGCCTTCCCGAGCTGCCTTGAGGGGGCCAGTGAGAGGGGAATGACCTAAAGTGGAAATGGGCTAATATTGAGTCCTTCCAATCCACTATAAATAAATCATGTTTGTGATGAAAGTGCCCTGTGTATGGCCACATGACCGGAAGTCTTTACTAAAAACCACTTGTACTAGTTGCCAAAATCCTTCTAGTTGTTGGTGCAGGAGGTCGGACCTCTGAAGTGGCTCACACACATACGGTTCCTAGTAGAGATATAAAGTTTGCCATGATGAGTTTTCATGGAAACTGGTGCTTGGCTGCCCTGAAGAAGTGAGTGCTGAAGGTGGAGCCAGTGGGGTCAAGCATCTAAATATCTGCTTTGAATAGCGTAGCCTCGGGGGAAACCCTACGTGAGATTCAACAACTATTGTCTCAGCCTGCCATAAGATTTGTACTTGCTTGTGCATTTTCTTTATTAAACATTGTGTCTTCTATGTCTGTTACATGTTCCAAATGGTCAAAAATTGAAGAAAATTATCATCTATGGATGAGAAAAAATCCAACAAATTGTTGAAAAAGTTTGATCAAAAGGGCAATACAAAAGCTTTCCAACACTTGAAACACCAGATCAAAACCAAAGTGTCAAAAATTCAGTATCAAAATTATTCTTGAAGTAGGTTTGTCTCTATACCATCACGTATTGTCAAACTAGCTCAAACAACTAGGTCACTAATCCCACAGGTTATTCCCAAGAAGTTCTATAAACATTAACATTCAACAAGCTATTGATTCAAACATCTTAAGTGCAAAAAAATCAACATCATTATCAAGTTTCTCATCAGGATAATCGAATCCTCTATCATGAAGCTTGATCAATCTATACTAAGTTCATAATCTTGGATATATCTTTCCTATTTTGAACCTAGGTTATATCAAAATTAGAATTGCACCAACATTGGAATCAAACAAACTTGTAAATTATCAAATGCTTATATGACTTTTAAGTATCACCTTAAGAAAAGAAAACCAGTTATAAAGATACTAAAAAAAGAATAAGATTCTTGTATATCAATTGCAAGATCTTATTAAAACATAGGACATTCCTACACCGTTTTCGTCACTACTTATGTGGCTGTGGTACAGAGTTTGATGAAGAAATTTTACAAGGACGTTCTTTTCAACAAAGATATGCTTTATCACAATGAACAAACAATAGTGGTAAAATCAACAAAGCATATCTTCCTAAACCAATAATCGCCTATTGACTTCGTCCTTTGGAAATTTCAACAACTTTGAAATAATCACATGCCAGTTTGGACTAGAGCTCAATATGAACAACTTACAAAACAACAACAAATGGAGGAAGAAGATAATCCTGTATTCCAAACTTTTGGGTTTACCATTGTTGACGAAGAAGCAGCCAATATCACCATTAGAGACCTCGAGCAAGATTTCAAATTTGATAGGCTAATGGAAAAATTGTTGACAAAGCAAAAAGAGAAATATCTTTTGATGTTGGCAAAATTTGGAGCTAAACTACCACAAGACTTTAACATAGAAATCTTGAAACAAGATGTGGAGGCAAGTAACACCCAAAACATAGATTATCCAAATAACGAAGATGCGAACAAAGAAAGTCATGAAGAAACAAGGAAAGAAAGGGATGACACAAGAAAAGAGCGTAGCGATAAAAGAACTCACAAAGAAACAAGAAGAAACTATGTGGATAATCCATTATCAAAACTTACTCAACAAATGCAAACTCCACAACAACAAATACAAGACATGCAAAATGGAAAAAGCTCCAAGAAGTATTCATTAGAAGATATATGCCCATATCCTTTCAATAAAAATTTGAACATGATACCATTCCCGCAACATTACGAGATTCCTAAATATGACAAATACGATGGAAATTTCAATCCTCGGGATCGCATTAGGGAGTTTTGTACTATGAGCATGGAATTCGCTCATGATGAAACTTACCTTATGCGCCTTTTTCCTAGGAGTTTAAATGGACAATTAATGGAGTGGTTTTCAATATTACCATCTGGAATCAAATCTTTTGAAGAACTTGTGAATAGATTTATTTCACAATACTCCTACAATATAAGGAATGAGATAACGATGCTGGATCTCTGCAATGTTAAACAAAAGAATGGTGAATCTTTTATGATCTTCTTACAATGATGGAAACACATGTTTAATAGGTATCCCCGAGATGTACCTGATCAAGAAAAAATGGACATATTCATTGATAATCTTATCAGTGAAATGAGTTATTGTCTAAGAATGCAATGTCCTCCCTGTTTTGCCAAAATGATTGAGAATGGTCTGAAAATAGAGAACACAATGGTAAAGAAAGGAGAGCTAAAACTTTACAACAATAACAACAACCACCACAACAACAACAATGACAAACCCAAGTTCTGGTCAAAGAATAGGAATGTCAACAATGAAGGAAATGATGATAATAGTACTACAAAACAACAACAACCAATTTTTAATCTATCAAGTCAAATCCCAAGCAATAATAATTCAGAAAACAATAAAGCCAAGTCCCTTTTCTCCAATCCTCAGAGGAAATTCACAAACATTGGAGAACCTTTGGAATCAGCTCTAAAAACTCTGCTTGCCAACAAATTAATTGTTTTACCGGAAGCAAGAAGTTATGAACCACCAGTCAAACCAAATTGGTGGAATGACAATCATTTTTGCAATTACCATCAGAATAAAGGACACCTAGCAAATGATTGTGAAAGATTGAAACACCTTATCCATGATCTAATCAATAATGGAACCATCACACTGGATAGCCATAAGACAAATGAATCACACCTGGCTTTCAAGACTCCACTTCCGAATTATGACAAAGGTGAACCATCCCAAATAAAAGATGACAAAGGAAAAGCCAAAGTGAATTACACTTATACATATGATGATGTGGTAGATGTAATCATTGTTAAAGATAATCCATCTTCAGAGCTAATCAATGTTATTACGAGAAGCAAAGAAAAGGATACCTTTCCAGGTATAGTAAAAGACCCAAAATCCACTTCACAACAATACAATTTAGTAGAGCAATTACAAAGAATACCTACCCAAATATCAATTCTGGAACTTCTCAAGGTTTCACCTATGCATAAGGAAATTTTGGAGAAAGCTTTAGTAGAAATAACAGTTTCAAAAGATTTGGATATAGATCAGTTCCAAAACATGGTAGGACACCTTATAGCTCCTCATTGCTTATTGTTTTCTAAAAATGATGACACATCCTTATAACATCCTCACAATGCTCCCTTACATGTTGAAGTCTCCATTAATAAAACTCGTGTCAAATGTGTACTCATAGATGGAGGAGCCGACTTAAACATTTGTGCATTAAGTTTGATAAAAACTTTGGGATATTCAAAAAATGCAGTGGACCCGAAAAATAAAATAACCATCAAGGCTTATGATGAAGCAGAAAGTTCTTCTAAAGGAACGGTTATGCTACCAATAAGAATAATACCTGTGGAAAGGGATACATTGTGTCAGGTTTTAGATTTGAACCTCTCTTACAACATTCTTCTAGGACGACCATGGATTCACAAAATGCAAGCAGTTCCTTCTACATATCATCAATGTGTGAAATTTCCTCATGAAGGACAAGAGATCACTATAATTGAAGATTCTAGTCAATATTGCAATAATTTGAAGCCAACACAAGATACAAGAGTTCCACATAATAGAGAATCAATATATCCTACCAAAGAAATTCAAGCAAAGTTATGGGAAACTTTTGAGGAAAAGCTCAAATTAAATGATGAAGGAATGGGAAAATATTCTTTGCATAATTTTCCACCTTCCCCTAAGTCATATGGAAAGCCTACAGATATTCAATCAAAGACATCAGAAAGATCAAAACATATATTTAAAGGAACATTTGTTAGTGCTAGAACTCTTGAAGAAGAAAATGAAGACAAAGACATTCTTGGTTGGTTGTACAAGGATGAAGATAAAACTATAGCAATAGCAGCAGAAGTCAATATTCTCATAAAACAATATTGCAAAGGTTATGAAATCATGCAAAAAATGGGATACAAAGGAAAATGACCAATTGGTAAGAGACATCAAAGTATTTCAGAACCTATTTGTCAACACTCGCAATCCAAAGAAGATAAATCCAGGCTTGGATATCTAAAATCCAATCAAAGGCAAAATAATCATCAATAACACAAATGGAGAAAGAAATTAGTTTCTAAAGAAGAAAATTGGCAAGAAAACTACATCAAGAAGCCAAAATAGTAACCAATAAACAAAAGAAGCAAGAAGAACATGAAAAGAAAGAAGAGGAGATTACCATCCAAGGTAAAGAAAAATCTTGTCAACAAGTTTTGGAAATACAAACAAATGCAAAATCTGAACAAGATATTCCAAAAGCAGTAAAAATAGAGATGGTGGAAATCAGAGTACTTTTTACACCATATGACATTGCAGTATGGTATAGTGGAGTAAGCCTAGACCAGGATTCAAAGACACATTCAAAAGAATATGAATGGAGTTCAGATGTCTTATCTACTACATCAAGTAAGGAACACAATGAAGACCAAGCAACTATCACAAAAGAAGACTTTTCTATTGCAAAACAAAAGATGGAGTTAGGAAGAAGGCAAGAAAAACTTAGAATTCAAAGAAAAGAGGCGTATGCAAAAAGGAAAGGGAATGAAAAAGACAAAGAAGTAATGCCACAAGAAGTACAAACAAGGATAGATCAAGCAAATGGAAATACAATATTTTCATTGAAAGAGGAACAAGATGTATCCAGATGTGGCAAAACCATAGAAGAATTAAGAGATAGTCAAGTTGGATTGACTATTAGTCCAGAAGAAGTTGAGTTTAAAAGGAGACAAAATCTAGCAAAAGAATCCTCTTTATCATTTACACAAGTATGTCAACTCCAAAATGCAAATGAGGTCAATCAAGAAGGAATTTGTAGTACTAAAGATGTGTGTGTTGATATGATCCATTCATTTAAGGGACAAATGTCAGTTGAAGAACCACTTGAGTGTGAACTGCAAAATGCTAATATTGATTTTGTTAGAACTAATTAGGAGACACTTGAGAAAGACAATTCTCAAAAACATTTAATCTATGACAATACCTATTCTATGCCAAGTTATGATCATTATGTCATGAACATTGAAACACCTAATGATGACAGTGATTATGATTTACCCCTTCTCCATCCTGAACTGATTGATTGGGATAATTTAGATAACCTTGAATTGAATGTCTTTTCCAATGATCATGACTTAGCCGTGTACCTTAATGCTGTTGAACCTATCCCACCTAAGATATCTTCCATTGCAGAATCAAGTGATGTTTCTCATAGTTAGGAGAATGCCAAACTTTCCAGTTGCAAAAGCGAAAGAAAACAAGGAAAGTGACCTATTGTTGAAAACCATTTCATGGCAAAACTAGATCAATCAAAAGGGAAAACAAAGGACGTATCGGATGGTGAAAACCTCTTTGAGCCGCCAGAAGATGGAAAGTTTGACATTCTTCGTGCATATTTTCAGGAGAGATCTTCTATCCTGATAGAACCAACAGAAGCAATAAACATTGGTACATCAAAGGATCCTAAAATACTTCATTATGCTGCCTCATTATTAGAAACAAAGAGGAAAGAATACATGGAATTCTTTAAGCAAAGGCAAATAAATTTTGCTTGGTCTTATGTAGATATGCCATGACTTAATCCAGATCTTATCATGCATCATCTTAATGTGGATTTAAAAGCAAAACTAGTTAATAAAAATCTCAGAAAGATGCATCCACACATTGCTCTTCTTGTAAAAATCGAGCTAAAAAAACTATTAGAAGTAGGTTTTATAAGACCTGTTGCTTATCTAGAATGGGTTTCAAGTATTGTACCAGTATCTGTTAGTTCTGATACTAATTGTAAAGTACTGATGCTAATAGCTAACAAGATGAGAGGTGGGGGGGGTGTGAATCATAAAAACTTAAACTTCCATGAAATCAACAGATTCAACCTCAGTAACTTATGCTTCAGCAATATAACCAAAAACTGTTAAACATGCAAACTCATAAACACATAATCATCACAACACATATAACACCAGATTTAATGTGTAAACCCAAATAGGGAAAAACCACTGTGGTATTTTGGACCCACTAAGAAATATACTCTTCTAGAGTATGCTCGGTTAAAAGCAAATCCTGTTAAAGATTACAAACACATTGCTAGATGTGACCCGGTTAAGGGATTTCCCTCAGATCTATTAGGATCTTCACTTTGTTAGAAGTGACCTTGTGAAAGGATTTCAAACACTCATTTAGAATGTTACCTTGCTAGAGGTTTTACAAATAAGACTGTTAAGTCCACTTGGTTAAGAGATTTTCTGTCACTTACAAAATAACAGTAATAAAATATATCTGCAACTTCACATCTAAAATGCTAAAGCAGATTCCTATTTGCTCAAAACAATCCTGTCATAGGACTTATCTTGTCCCTCTGCTGGGCTCTCTACTTTGTTATTCAAATAGGTCTTCAAGCTTCTGTGCTCGGTAATCACTATGTAGCATCCCTATGCTTACACTTGCCCGCATCCATTGTTTACCAACAATTTTTTATTTATAAACAATTTGCTAACCACTTAATCTCCTTGATCACAATTCCCATGATCAATCTTAGCCATCAGATCTTCAATCTTGACTAGGTTCAATGCATCTTTCGATCTGAAAATGTTTTACCTTGCCTAGGGACTTGCAGTCCTTTCTTGGAACTTGTGCAAGGTTATTACGGCTCAATCTACGCTGTAGATCTTCCTGCCGATCTTTTATTGCCATAGATCCTTAACAAACTTCATGCGCGACATTCCAATCATTTATACATCTCCAGCTCATCATTGTCCTTCATTAAATAATGCTTGTATTCATCCAATGTGCTCTGTCATAACTCGGTTGCAACTCGGTAAATACTAAACTTTACTCGGTAGACATTCCACCTTCATTAACCGATATCAATAACCTTAGGGTTTACCGACTAGGTTTCTTAGGGTTATCGACTAGGTTCTTTGCTCAGTGACATAGTATAGTATAACCTTTCAATCAACAACATATGTAGGATATCAAAACAATCTAAACATCATGATCTCATCATTGGCTAACTTGGTGATAGTTGCCCATTGAATAACTTATTTCTCCCCTTATTTATCACATTCTTTGTGTGTCACTTACCGACTACTTAATTCTCTTCAAATCAATCTTCTCAAGATATGGCAACATCATACTGAATCAGAAAATCAATTTCTTGACATCAATGACAAAATAATGTTATAAAGATAGTTATCATCCTTTTTCAGTTATATCAATAATCTCCAACAATCTTCTCAATATCCTTAATGAATATCAACAATCTTTCTATCTACGAAAATGCCAACAATCTCCCCCTTTGGCATTGATGGAAAAACCAATAATTAAATGGTAATACCAACAAGATATTCAAATTGATTTGGATTCAGATTGCTGTTAGACTTCTCCTGTTATCCTTGAGTTGTAGACTTCTGAAGTCTTCTCCCTTTAGTAATCTTCTCCCCTTGTCATTAGTCTTCTGTTATCTTCTTCATTTAGGATTTTTACCATTTAGTCTTCTCCCCCTTTGACAACAATGCCAAAAAGTAAAAGAACTAAATCATGATTTCTTCCCCTGTGAAGTGATTTGCCTTGATGTGTATCATCTCAGTCTCAGTCAGAGCAACTTGTCTCTATTCATTATTTCCTGCACAACTTTAGGCGACCTCCTAAAGTGTAAATCAACATCAATCCACAAATAATATTCTGTAGATTCATCGAATTGATGCTTTCACCAAACTTGGTCAGTGAGTAGAAGATAGGGGTAAGACCCCTAACTTGCTTTTGAGATACTCAAAAGTGTCCCTTGGTAGTGGCTTTGTGAAGATGTCTGTTAATTGCTCCTTTGAATTGATATATTCTAGCACAACTTTCTTCTCTTGGACTTCTTCTCTGAGATAATGATACTTTATAGATATATGCTTTGTCTTGGAGTGCATTACCGGATTCTTTGAAATGTTAATGGCACTAGTATTATCACAGAATATAGTTACTGGCTCGGTAACTTTCTCATTTATACCTTCCAACAGTTGTTTGATCCATGCTATATTGGTACAATTCAATGCTGCAACAACATATTTAGCTTTTGTTGTTGACTGTGAAATACATCCTTGTTTCTTGCTAAGCCAACTTACTAGTCTTTCTCTTAAAAAGAAAGCTCCACCACTTGTGCTTTTCCTGTCATCAATGTTGCCTACCCAATCAGCATTAGTATAAACTTTTAAATCAAAATCATTTCTCTTTTCATATACTAAGCCATAATCTTCAGTGCCTCTCAGGTCTCTGAAAATTCTCTTGATTGCTGTCATATGGGTTTCCTAGGGATTTGCAAAGAATCTTGCTACAATACCTACTGCATGTGCTATATCCAGTCTGCTATGCATAACATATTGCAACTTCCCAATCATAGATCGATAAAGTGTCTCATCAACAGATGTAGATTCATCATTCTTTGATAATTTACAGTTAGTAGTCATAGGAGTACTTACTGGTTTAGAATCCTCCATTCCAAATTTCTTCAAGATTTCCTTTATGTACTTGGATTGAGTAATGAAAATTTCATCTTTCATTTGTAGTATCTGTAAACCTATAAAATATTTTATCTCACCGATTAATGACATCTCAAATTCTTTTCTCATTTCATTTCCAAAGTTCTTGCATAAGGAGTCATTACCACAAAAAATAATATCATCAACAAATATGGCTGAGATCAGTATACCATTGTTCTCATCATTCTTCATGTACATGTTGTTGTTTTCACTTGTCCTTATAAAACCAATCTTGATCAAATAAGAGTGCAATCTCTCATACCATGCTCTAGGTGTTTTCTTCAGATGATATAAAGCTTTGTTTAATTTACATACTTGATATTTACTCTTGTCTTCAACAAATCGTTCAGGTTGTTCAATGTAAACTTCTTCTTCTAGTATACCATTAAAAAATGCAGATTTAACATCCATTTGATATACCTTGAAAATTTTGAAAGCAGCATATGCCAACAATGTTCTTACTCCCTCAAGTCCAGCCATAGGTGCAAAGGTCTCACCATAATCTATTCCTTCTTCTTGAGCATAACCCTTGCAAACTAGTCTTGCTTTGTTCTGAATGACCTCACCTTTTTCATTTAGCTTGTTTCTAAAAATCCACTTTGTACTGATTACATTTTTGTCCTTCGGTCTTGGGATCAATATCCATGTGTCATTCTTCTTGATTTGATCAATCTCTTCTGTCATACCATTTACCCAATCTTCACTGTTAAATGCCTCTTTTACTATTCTCGGTTCCAATTCAGAAATCAGACATGTGTTCTGTCTCAGTTTGTTCCTTGTCATCACTGGATCATCCTTGTCTCCTATAATCTGACTTGATGCATGATGTCTTCTGACATATTTGGCTAATATAGGCTCGGTAGACTCTATATGATCTTCTTCATCACTCGATAACTGGACATTATCTTCATTTTCTTCAGCAGCTTTCTCGGTAGGACTTCTCGGTTGAACATAAACAAATTCTTCATAATCTTTTGGTTCTTTGGAATTTACTTCTTCATTTCTTTCTGCATATTCATCAATTTTCACATTTGCACTTTCTACTATTTTGTTAGATGATTTGATCAGACATTTAAATGCTTTACTTCTAGAAGAATAACCAAGAAATGTTCCTTCGTCACTTTTCTGATCAAACTTTCCATTTCTGTCATCTTTGTGAACATAGCATCTACTTACAAAGATTTTAAAATAACTTACATTAGGTTTCTTGTCATACCAGATTTCATATGGTGTCTTCATAGTTCCTTTCTTTAGTTGAACTCAGTTCATGGTGTAAACTGCAGTGCTGATTGCTTCTCTCCAAAATGTTTGAGGTACCCTCTTTTCTATCATCAGGGTTCTGGCACAATCCACAATTGATCTATTTCTTCTCTCGACTATCCCATTTTGCTGAGGTGTTCTCGGTGTAGACACTTGCCTTTTTATACCATGATCATTGCAGAATAAGTTAAATTCATCAGAAGTGAACTCTCCTCCTCTATCAGATATAAGACATTTTAGTTGTCTTCCTATTTCATTTTCAACTCTTGCCTTGTACCATTTGAACATTTGAAAAGCTTCTGATTTTTCTTTTAAAAACATGACTGACATCATCCTTGAGTAATCATCCACAAATAATATGAAATACTTATCACCATAATAACTTTAAACTTTCATAGGACCACAAAGATCAGTGTGTACTAGATCTAAAATTCCTTTAGAAGTGTAGGACTTACTTGTAAAGCTTGATCTTGTCATCTTACCCATCTGGCATCCTTGGCACATAGCATTCTCATGTTTTTCTAGACTCGGTAGACCTCTTACTCGGTGCTTCTTACTTATTTTGATCAGATTATCAAAATTTACATGACAAAACGTTTTATGCCATAACCAGGTATCATCTATCTTTGCATAAAGACACTTGTTCCGAGTTGAGTCAAGATGAAATGTATTACCTTTTGTTTGTGTCCCAGTAGTAGCTAACTTTCCATGCTTGTCATGAACTTTGACAATTCCTTTTTGAAATTCTATTCGGTATCCTATATTGTTTAGCTATGCTACACTCAACAAATTGTATTTCAATCCTTCAACCCAGTATACATCATCACATTTAGCATTGTGAAGAAGTGTTATAGATCCTTTACCTTTCACCGGACATGGTGCATCATTACCAAATCTTACATAGCCTCCATCATAGTCTTCTAATTTAACAAACTTGTGTTTATCACCTGTCATGTGATATGAGCATCCATTGTCTATGATCCAAGAATCATTATTATTTATGTGAGATACTAGGGCTTTTTCTTCATACCTTTCTTCATCTGATCCATCTTTAATAGCCACATAAACAACTTCCTCAATATCAATTTCATCAAATTTATCATCGTTGGATTCCTCATTAGCTATTAAGCATGTCTTTCTATCTCTCCTTCTGAAGTCTCGGTGTCCTCTATATTGGTTGTCTTTCTGCCTGTTATCTCAGTATTCTCTCTTTTCACTAGATTCTTTGTTAGGACAGTTAGAAGCCATATGTCCTATTTTATCACAATTCAAACATTTTAAAGGTAGGTTTGCTTTATACTTACCTTTTCCTCTCGGTAACCTTCTAGCTAATAATGCTTCAAACTATTCTTGCTTCTTGATTTCCTCATACAAATTGTGCATTTCTTCCATGTTCTTGTGAAATCTTTCACTTGCTCCACTGTGATCCCCTTCAGAGTACTTACTCATTCTATCATTGTAATCATCAGATTCACCAATATGAAAAGAACTGAATGCAGATTCAACTTTATTTACTGAAGACCCACTGTTATCAAAATTACTTAACTCAAATGCATGTAGCTTACCAATAGTAGCATCCAAAGAAACTGGCATGTTAGGTACAGACCTCAATTCATTGATTGCAGAGACTCGAATGGCATAAGCAGGTAGAAGGGTTCTTAACAACTTACTTATTATATCCTTCTCTTTAATAGTTCCTCTTGCTCCTTTAATTTGATTGACAGTCTCTTTTAACCTTGTACTGTATTGGGTTATGTTCTCACCTTCATTCATTCTCATGGATTCAAGTTGTCCTCTTAGACTATCTACTTTTTCTCTTTGAACATGTTCATCACCGTCATATATAGATATGAGCTTAGTCCACATTGCTTTTGCATCATTGCAGCCTTCTAGGTCATTAAACTCTGAGTCGGTCAATGTTGATGTTATTTCAATCATAGCTTGAATGTGTTCTTGCTTTGCCTTAATCTCTTCCAAGGTCATTGGATTGGTGCTCGGTGCAATGTAATCATTCTCTAGATAATCTGTTGCATATTCTCCAATTCCTGATAAATGCAGCTTCATCCTTTTCTGCCATGTGGAGAAACTTGATTTGTTCAGCTTTGGTGCATCCCTTTTATACATCTTTGGATCTTTGCCTCAAGTACCTTTAAACTTTTTCTTCTGGAGTCCAAAGCTCTGATACCAATTGATAGTTTTGATACTAATTGTAAAGTACTGATGCCAATAGATAACAAGATGGGAGGGGGGGGGGGTGAATCATACAAACTTAAACTTCCATGAAATCAACAGATTCAACCTCGGTAACTTATGCTTTAGCAATATAACCAAAAACTGTTAAACATGCAAACTCATAAACACATAATCATCACAACACATATAACACCAAATTTAACGTGGAAACCCAAATAGGGAAAAACCACTGTGGGATTTCGGACCCACTAAGAAATATACTCTTCTAGAGTATGCTCGGTTAAAAGAAAATCCTGTTAAAGATTACAAACACATTGCTAGATGTGACTCGGTTAAGGGATTTTTCTCAGATCTGTTAGGATCTTCACTTTGTTAGAAGTGACCTTGTGAAAGGATTTCAAACACTCATTTAGAATGTTACCTTGCTAGAGGGTTTACAAATAAGACTGTTAAGTCCACTCGGTTAAGAGATTTTCTGTCACTTACAAAATAACAGTAATAAAATATATCTGCAACTTCACATCTAAAATGCTAAAGCAGATTCCTATTTGCTCAAAACAATCCTATCATAGGACTTATCTTGTCCCTCTACTGGGCTCTCTACTCTGTTATTCAAACAGGTCTTCAAGCTTCTGTGCTCGGTAATCACTATGTAGCATCCCTGTGCTTACACTTGCCCGCATCCATTGTTTACCAACAATTTCTTATTTATAAACAATTTGCTAACCACTTAATCTCCTTGATCACAATTCCCATGATCAATATTAGCCATCAGATCTTCAATCTTGACTAGGTTCAATCCATCTTTTGATCTGAAAATGTTTTACCTTGCCTAGGGACTTGCAGTCCTTTCTTGGAACTTGTGCAAGGTTATTGCGGTTTAATCTGTGCTATAGATCTTCCTATCGATCTTTTATTGCCATAGATCCTTAACAAATTTCATGCACGACATTCCAATCATTTATACATCTCCAGCTCATCATTGTCCTTCATTAAATAATGCTTGTATTCATCCAATGCGCTCTGTCATAACTCAGTTGCAACTCGGTAAATACTAATCTTTTCTCAGTAGACATTCTGCCTTCATTAACCGATATCGATAACCTTAGGGTTTACCGACTAGGTTCCTTAGGGTTTACCAACTAGGTTCTTTGCTCGATGACATAGTATAGTATTAACCTTTCAATCAACAACATATGTAGGATATCAAAACAATCTAAACATCATGATCTCATCATTGTCTAACTCGGTAATAGTTGCCCATTGAATAACTTATTTCTCCCCTTATTCATCACATTCTTTCTATGTCACTTACTGACCACTTAATTCTCTTCAAATCAATCTTCTCAAGATATGGCAACATCATACTAAATCAGAAAATCAACTTCTTGACATCAATGACAAAATAATCTTATAAAGATAGTTATCATCCTTTTTCAGTTATATCAATAATCTCCAACAATCTTCTCAATATCCTTAATGAATATCAACAATCTTTCTATCTACTGAAATGCCAACAATATCAAAACCAAATAAAAGCATAAGAGTCTGTACAGATTTCAGAGATTTGAATAAAGCATATCCAAAAGATTATTTCATGCTACTAAACATTGATATCATAGTGGACTTATTAGCAGGGCATGAGATGTTTTCATTAATGGATGGCTTCTCAGGATATAATCAAATAAGAATTGCACCTGAAGATCAAGAAAAGAAGGATTTCACTTGTGCATGGGGAACATATTGCTGGAATGTTATGCCATTTGGGCTTAAGAATGCAGGAGTGACTTATCAAAGGGCTATGGTGACAATTTTCCATGATATGATGCATACATTTATGGAAGATTATGTCGATGACATACTTGCAAAATCTCATACAAGAACAGAACATGTGAACATTTTAAGAAAGATTTTTGACAGGCTGGAAAGATATCAATTGAGATTAAATCCAAAGAAATGTGCATTTGGGGTAACCTCTGGAAAGCTCCTTGGGTACATTATATCAGCCCGTGGAATTGAAGTAGATCCTGAAAAAGTCAAAGCTATCACAGAAATGGAGTCACCTAGGAACATAAGTCAATTGCAATCTTTACAAGGAAGATTGCAATCATTCAGGAGATTTGTTTCTCAATTAGCAGATAAATGTCTTCCATTTACCCATCTTCTACATAAAAATGTTCCATTCAAATGGGATCCAAAATGTGAAGAAGCTTTTTTGCAAATAAAAGAATATCTTATGAGTCCTCCAGTATTGATATCACCAACCAAAGGGAAATCATTGTTTCTCTATATCTCAGCAACAAATGTATCATTAAGAGCCCTACTATCTCAACATGATGATGAAGGAAAAGAAATAGCAGTTTATTATATAGTAGAATGCTTGTTGGATATGAATTAAATTATTCCTCAATAGAAAAGGCATGTCTAGCAGTTGTATTTGCAACTCAAAGCTATGACATTATATGTTGATTCATTCTATGAAACTAATAGCAAAGATAGATCCTCTCAAATATTTATTGAGAAAGTCAAGATTGACAGGGAGACTAGCCAAATGGGTTATGATACTGAGTGAATTTGATATAGAGTATGTTGATCGGAAAGCTATCAAGGGACAAGTTATCACTAATCAATTGGCTGATGCACCTTTACAAAATAACATGCCTTTGCACATCGAATTTCTTGATGTAGATATCTTGATAGTAAGTACACACTTTTGGGAATTGTACTTTGATGGTTCTTATACACAATATGGATCAGGCGCATGAATCTTTTTCATCACACCTCAAGGACACACAATTCCCAAATCATATAGACAACGCTTTCCATGCACTAATAATACTGCAGAGTATGAAGCATTGGCTATTGGGATTAAAATGGCCATTGAATGGAATGTCAAAGAACTACATGTCTATGGTGATTCACAACTTATCATCAATCAAATAAATAATGAATATCAAACAAAGGATGATAAGCTTATGCCATACAAACATCTAGTAGAGGAATTTAAAGGACACTTTAAAGAAATATCATTCACCCAGATTCCAAGAAATGAGAATAAAGCAGTAGATGCAATTGCTACAATAGCATCTCTCTTGCAAAATAAGGAGAATCAACAACATTACGAATTTCTCATGGAAGATATCTTAACCCCTACCATTCAATCCCAGCATACCTATTGAATTTTCCATATATCAGGAACCAGTCAATCCTCATACGGTCAAACTTATTAGTATTTAAAAGAACATATCCTTCCTCTTGATTTATCTCGCAATCAGAGAAGGAATTTTATCTGCCAGTCCTCTCGCTATACTATAATTTTTGATATCCTATATATAGGCATGGTTTAAATGGTACTTTATTAAGATGTCTTGAACAAGAAGAATCCGAGAAAGTTCTTGACGAAGTTCATGCAGGTATTTGTGGCACACACTCAAGTGGTTTAACATTGGCTAAGAAACTTCTTCATATGGGTTACTTTTGGCCTACTATGGAGAGAGATTCATTCACATATGCTATAAAGTTCAAACAATGTCAGATCCATGGGAATCTCATTCATGCGCCAACATAAGAGTTATATCCTATGACACGATCATGGCCATTTTCACAATGAGGCCTTGATTTTGTAGGAAAGATAAATCCCTCATCTTCTAATGGACATAAGTTTATTTTGATAGCTACTGAATATTTTACTAAATAGATTGAAGCAGCGCATTTAAGAACAGTGACATGAAAACAAATATTATCATTTATTTTGAATTATATAATCTGTTATGTTAGCATTTCACAAAGGGAGAGTGTTGGCATTCCAGTAAGTTTGTTGGTATAAGGATATTGAGAAGGTTGTTGAAGATTATGGATATAACTGAGAAAGGATGATTACTGTCTTAATAATATTATTTTGTCATTGATGTCAAACAATTGATTTTTTGATTCAATATGATGTTACCATATCTTAATGAGTATGTTTTGATAAGTATAAAGATGTCGGTAAGTGACACAAAAAGAATGAAAATGAAGGGGAGTAATAAGTTATTCAATGGGCAACTATTACCGAGTTAGACAATGATGAGATTTTGTTGTTTTGATTATTTTGATATCCTATATATGAGTATTCTAAGAAGGAGAAAAGATTTCAAGCTATAGAATGAGTAAAGGTTTGATATTGTTCTATGTTACCGAGCATGAATCTAGTCAGTAAACACTAAGGTTATCGATATTGGTTAAAGAAGGCAGAATGTCTACCAAGTAAAGGTTCAGTATTTATCGAGTAACAACCGAGTAATAACAGAATGCATTGGATTGATAAAAGCATTATTACATGAAGGATGCCAATGAGCGGGAGATGTATAGATGATTGGTATATCATGCAAGAAGTTTGTTGAGGATCTACGACAACAAAAAATACAGGAGTTAGATCTACAATGCAGATTGAATGGTCATAACCTAGCACAAGTTCCAAGGAAGGAATACAAGTTCCAAGGCGAGATAAAACATTTTTAGATCGAAGGATACAATGAACCTAGTCAAGTTTGAAGATCTAATGGCTAAGATTGATCATGGGAAATGTGATCAAGGAGATTAAGTGGTTAGGAATTGTTTATAAATAAGAAATTGTTGATGAACAATGCTTGCGGGCAAATAGAAGAATAATGATACTACAATAGTGATCACCGAGCACAGAAGATTGAATATCTGATTAAAGAACAGACTGAGAAGCCCAACAAGGAGCAAGATAAGTCTTATGACAAGATTATTTTGAGCACATAGAGTCTGCTTTAGCATTTCAGATGTGAAGTTGCAGATATATTTTATACTGTTATTTATTTTGTAAGTGACATGAAATCTCTTAACCGAGTGGACCTAACAGTCTTATTTGTAAATCCTCTAGCAAGGTAACATTCTGAATGAGTGTTTGAAATCCTTTGACAAAGTCACTTCTAACAAAGTGCAAGATTCTAAATAGTCTGAGGGAAATCCCTTAACCGGGTCACATCTAGCAATGTGTTTATGTAATCTGTAACAGGATTGGCTTTTAACCGAGCATACTCTAGAAGGTTATATTTCTTAGTGGGTCCAAAATCCCATAGTGGTTTTTCCCTATTTGGGTTTCCACATTAAATCTGGTGTTAAATGTGTTATGATGTTTTAAGTATATCTGTTTATGAGTTTGAATGATTTACAGTCATAGTTGCATATCAGTAAAGGCTACCGAGGTTGAATTTGAAGTTTAAATTGAATTGTGAGTTTATATGATTCACCCCCCCTCTCATCTTACTAACATGTCGCTATGGAGTTCCTATGACCATTATCACTGATAATGGAAGACCATTCAAAAATCAATATGTGAAGGAGCTATGTGAACAATTTCATATCCAACATAGGTTTTCTACTCCATATTATCCATAGGGAAATAGTCAAGTTGAGGCATCAAACAAAACTATCTTGAAAATCTTAAAGAAAACAGTCAATGAAGCTGGAAAAGACTTGCACATTCAGCTAAATCCAACTCTCTGGGCATACCGAAATAGAATCCGCACTCCAACAGGGGCAATTCAATATTGTTTGGTCTATGGATTAGAGGCCATATTACCTATCAAAGTAGAGATACCTTCTCTACGAGTATCCTTGCAAGGTCTTATACCAGAAGAAGAACAACGAGTCTCTCAACTTCAGGAACTAGAACTGATTCAGGAACGTTGCCAAAATGCAATAGATCATTTGAAATTATATCAACAAAGAATGGCAAGAAGCTATAACCACAGAGTCAAGCTGCACATTTTTTAGATTGGAGATATAGTTCTAAGGGAGAATCCAAGAAATCAGCAAGATCAAGAAAAGAAGGGAAAATTTGAACCAAATTGGCTAGGACCTTTTGTCATAGTAGCAACATACGGATCAAGAGCATACATGTTATCTACCCCTAAAGGTGATTGGTTTGATGAACCTATCAATTCTATCCATCTCAAGAAATTCTATGCTTGAAAAAATCAACAAAAAGCATATATAGTCCTGAAAAAATCAACAAAAAGCATATAAAGTCTTGAAAAAATCAATAAAAAGCATATAAAGTCCTGAAGAAATCAGCAAACATCCGAAAAGCAAAAAATCTTTTAAAAAAATAAAAAATATACAAAATATGGAAAAAAATTGCAATAAATTTACATGGTAAAAACCTGGTAAACATGCGCTATCTAAAAAGTGAGTTCCTCCATCTATGAGATTGCTTTATGCACCTATCCACTCCATCCTATCACATCTATCACTTCCATATATCTTATCTTATCCATTCTATCATTTGCATCCATTGCTCTGAACCATTTAGCCGAAAATGTGTAGCTTACCAATAGTTATAAATCTTTGACATACTTGTCGTAGTCACTGTCCTAGATTTTATCAAAATCAATCATATCTGCATTTGTATCCCTCCATGGTTTGGATCTTGATCAATTCATACATCCAATATGAATTTTTGTTTCTGCTGGGGAAAAATCCAAATTCCTTTTGCTAAGGTGATCTTTTGAATCTTTGAAAATCCAAAACATTCGAAAAACTTAGAAAAACCTTAAAAACCTAGGGTTTTAAAATAGATAACGAGCAATAAAGCAACAAATCAATCAAGGGATTTCATCAACAAACTGAATCATGAAACTCAGAAACCGAAGAATCGATCAAGTAATAAAGGATTATCAAAGATCATTCATCAAGATGATTATATCAGTTAATGACCATAAGAACATGTGAATGACATGCAAGATTCATTGTTTATATCTTGATTTTATTGCTAATCATGTACTCTATGCAACTCAAGGATGTCCATGACTAGAGAAGCTATGATAGGGCATGATTATTTTTCTTTGATTGTTTGTCTGTGGTTTATCTCTTACTACGATATGAACTTGTCTCAGGATATGATCGACAAAAGATCAAGGAGGACGTTCTAAGTCATGCATGAAAGGAGATAATCCTTGTCTATTCTGCAAGCAATACTCAGGTCAACTTGACCCATTATATCAAGTTGCTTGTATTAACTTGCTATATCAAAATCCATGTAAGAAATACTCAGGTCATCTTGAATCATTATGTCAAGTTGCTTGTATTTTCTTATAACATTTTAAATCTCAATGATGAAGTCAAGCACTGTTACAAGATAACATATGAAGAATGGTAGTACAATTTTTACTTAGATGATTTTGGATTAGCTCATTATTCCTCTGCATTATAAGAATTCATAGTCAGTTGCATTACCAACATATCATTTCATTAATAGATCAACAATCATAAATAAAGATTGAGTATACTTGGACAAACAAAAACAATTTGCATTTAATCATTATAGGTGCATTCATTTTATTTTTTAAGAAACATTTTAATCATCATCCATTTCATTAGTTTGCATTTAATTAAGTGCATTTCATTCATCATGTAGTGTATCATCATTATTATTTGCATTATCATTCTATTAATGATCATTTAATTGGATCTTTGCACTTAGATTCATAATCATTATAAACATTACATAAAAACTCAAAAACATTTCATGTAGATCATTTGCATTTACATCATCATAAATCAAAAGCAAATCAATCATTCATTTTCATTTCCATATAGATCATTGCATTTGCATCATTTACATATCATTTAAGTTAGTAATCATTTTCATTTGCATCCAAGATCATCAAAATCGAAAATCAACAAAAGCATTTATCATTTCATCATCATATAAAGCATCATCATCAAATAAAGTAACATGCATAAAGATCATAACATCATCCATCTCATCATGCATCCATATAATCATCATATAAAGCATCACCATCAAATAGAGTAACATAATAAAGATCATCATCATATAGAATCTATGTCTGCATATAGATCATCATAAAACAATAAAGTCCAAGTATACAATGATATAAGATAACCAATACAAGTGCCTCCAAATCAAATCATGGTTGTCCTATACCACTACCACCTGATTATGTCCATCTCTATGGTTGTGGGTGAGAAGATCCTCCAGATGCCTGTATCCCATGATCACCACTCCTCTAAGGAGGTCCCATGACCCCACCACTGCTAGTATCCATCAACATGGTGGTATGATAGCTACCTGCTCTCTGGCTCTCTACAACTGCCTCCTCATATCGTCGTCACCAGTGGGAAGTCTCCTTCCCGGCCTGAATTAATGCTCTAATAGTGTCAGCTGAGAGAGTACCCGATCCAACCTGCTGAATGTGATCAAGAAGGTCCTGAGTATCCTATTGTCTCCTAATAGCTCTATCCCTCTCTACCATAAGAGTCTGCACCTGTGCTTGAAGCTGATCAATTTGTTCTCTAAGACTATCAATGGTCTCCTGCTCTAGTACATCATACTCTAGTGCATCCTGCTCTGGCATATCATGCTCTGGTGCATCCTACTCTGGTGCATCCTGCTGTGGTGCATGAACCCCAATCCCCTCCTCACCCCCTCTTTGTCTAACTGCTGGAATCTATGTCCAAGTAGCTCTCACAACCCGTCGTCTAATAAGGGGAACATGATCCTCTGGATCCTCATCATCTCCACCATGAGCTGCAATAACCTTAGGGTCTGGCTAAATCTGTCCAAAATCAATGCCTATCCCACAAACCCCATCCAGTCCACTAACCTTGCCTCCTCCTGTCAATGGCAACCCTCTTGGTGATCTCATACCTGCCCTGCCATGCTCCCTCCTAATCTGTCCAACATCCCTCCCACCCATAGGACGTGGTCTCCCAATCCTACCAACCAGTCCAAACGGTCCTCCACGGACTCTCAATTGACCTCCTCTCCGTCCAGGTCTCCTACCACCACCACCACCACTATCACCTCCATCCCCACCCTCATCTCCATCTCCCCTAGCCTCCTGAGAAGCTCTGAGCTCTCATCTCCGTCTACGTCTCCTCACACCTGGATCATCTGAATCATCATCCTCATCTCCTGAGCTGGGAGGAGGATCTGCTAGATTAGTAATACGAGGAAATGGATGAGCTAATATGTATTGAGCATAATCTACAGTAACCCTAGGATCAAGAACGTGTAATCTCATATCATAAGCCACTCTCAGAGTAGCAAGAAACTCTACGCAAGCAATCTCAAATGACAAAGAAGGTACCCAATCTCATCTATCTCTATACCGCCGAGCATATATCGTCACACCAGTAGGCATAGGTTGAATGATACCAAACTATCTAAGAATGTGACTAATCAACTATCGCTCAATAATGTAAGGAGTCCAACCAATGAGATATCTACTTAGCATGATAAATGGTAATGTCCATGCATCATCCATCCATGACTCACAATCAACATATGGTCTCCAAGTAATGCTATCCAATGAATCAAGCACCCAACGCCAATACTCCATCTTACCCAGCTTATGCTGAGTAAGGACACTTGTATAAAAATACACATATTGCTGTCTCTCTCCATGCACTCTGTGATGGATAGGCCAAGTAATAGCAATGTGCTCCCAACACCAGATCTGTAATAATGTGCATCTTGTAGACAAGCTAGCACTCTCATCATACACCACCTGATGAAGATCATGATATAAATGTGCAAGCATGAAAACACCCCAAGCATATTGAGTACGATGCTGCATCATACTCAGGAGAATCTCACCCCATCCAATAACAAAACCTCATGATCACCTATCAGGACAAATAAATCCTCCAATCAAACCAGCAAGAATCACATGAAGAGTCTCGTAATACATCACCATATCCTCCCATCGAATCTCTCCTCTAGAGATGCTATCATTAGCAAACATGGCTCTGCAAGCCTCTGTCCCAACATGATCCTGAAAATCATACTGCACTAACTCGCCAGTCACTGGGACGTGCAAAATCCTATACACATCCTCAAGCGTCACACTAATCTCACTAGTGGGCAAGTGGAAAGTGCTATGGTCACTATGCCATCTCTCGGCTAAGGCTAATGCCACCAACAATCCTTTATTATGCGTAATCTCAGGCATATACAACAGATGGCGTAAACCACAAGCATCTATATGTCTAACCTCAGCCTATGTCAGCTCTGGCACTAAATGACGTACTGTTGGTAATTTATCCCGACACTGGAGAACATCAAGTTTCTCCTATTTTCCAAGAGAATTCAATCAATCATCAACTATCTATCTATCACATTAAAGCGATCGCTAATCTATCAAATCAAACTCAAGCATACTTACACTATCTATCTATCAAATCAAATTGAAGCAAATTAAGCTATCAAATCATTTTAAAACCTATCAATCATGGTTTTCTATCAATCACTGAGTTCAATCAAAACTCTACTAAGCTCTTGCATTAGAAACTAAATCAGTTTCTTAGAGCTAATCCAATCAAATCAATCAATCAATCAATCAATCAATCAGTCAATCAATCAATCAATCCAATCAAATCAATCAATCAGTTAATTAATCAATCAAGTCTCTATTCATCATACATGCGCATCAAACACGTTAAATCTAATCATCAAAGTGATTTTTAGCTTTTGCACTTATCAAAAATATCAATTTTGCGCTATCCTATTGAGAAAAAGTGCTAAACAAAAGCATAAGCGCTATCATCCTTAGCAAATGTGCTAACCCTAAGAACATATGCATAAAACAAAGAAAAAGCGCTAACTTTAGCTGCTAAAGCGCAAACAACCAAAGAAGAAGCACTATCATATGCATATGTGCTATCATACTTAACATATGCGCTAACAAAATGATCATAAGTGCTAATCTATGCGTATGCGCTAAACCTAATTGCATATGCGCTAAATAAAAATGCAAATGTGCTAACCTAATGCCGAAAAAAACAAAAAAATTCAAAAAATTCAAAAACACGCCTAAAAATATGAAAAGTTGCACAACAAGTTGAAAACAAAGCTCAGGATAAGATACATACCAGATACCCATACTCGGGAGGTCGCTTATATCGTCAAACACGCTCAAAATGATGGTTCTCCACAGGAATCACCATTTCACCACCTCACCAAGAATATTTTTTTCACAAGCTGACAAGGATAACAATGAAATTAAAATTAGCCTTGATTAATTTTATATTTACTATTTGAAGAGTAATTAATGCTACTCAATGGGGCAATTTAATTTGTTTTTTTATAAATTAATTTAATTGACAAATTTTTTATCAATTATCATGAGATCAATCGTTCAAACGTTCAAACCAAAGTTTTCAACAATTTCACGATCAATCTCTTGAGGGGGCACACAATCAGGATTTTCATCTTCATCAGGCACATTATCGAGACTTGATTTAATCTTTGAAACAATGTTTTCTCGACATCATTTCAAAGAGGGGCAAAATGTATCCACATAAAAATGGCTATGAGCAATTAAATAAATATTTTATATTTATTTAATAACTATTCTTCTATTAAATAGTTAATTTGAAAAGATTAATTTATTTAATTCATTTTTCGTGTCTTTCTATTAATTAATATTTTATTAATTAATTCATCTATCCTATTCCTCTAATTAATTAAATATCTAATATTTAATTATCCTTTTAACCAAGTTAATTAAATACCTAATATTTAATTATCTTCTCCAAACAATTAAATATCTAATATTTAATAGTTATTCTCCTATCCTATAGTCTCAAATGTTAAATAATTTCTAAATTATTTAAATCCCTTTTCCAACTCACCTTCCATCTCCACTTCATCTTCCCTTTTCCAACTCATCAAACATGTGGCTAAGGAAATTAATATTTCTTAAATATTAATTCATCATTTATCTTCAACCTCCAAACTTAATGAATATTGTGTACGTACACATATTTCATAACCATCTCCTATATTCTCTTCAACACTCCCTACATCTTAGGAAGGACTTGAGTCCACTTGTCCTATCATGCCTAAATCTTCTCCAACCATCCCTAAATTCCCTCAGTCAGCAACCCAGTCAAGGTGAGATGAGTGACACTTGTATTCTCCTTCCCCCTTTCTCTCAACCTTCACCTTTGCTCACAACCATCCAAATCTGTAGATCTGATCATGACCGTTGATCTGAGCCACATCATCTCATCCTCTCAAGGTCTATAAAATCAAGAGCTTCAGTTGAGAGAGAGTTAGATTTCAAGAGACTTCAAGTGCATTTTCAAGCAAATCATTTGTAAAACTTATGCATCCGTGAGTTTTAATCTTGAAGGAAAATAGCAATTAGCATTTTAGCATAATCATTTAGCATAATCATGTAGTATTTCATATCATAGCATTTCTAACTATCAGTTATCGGTCCATTCTTCATATGCCATCTTGGAAGCTATCAGTGCAATGTCTGAGAGCACACCATCTACAACCAGGAACAGTGGAGTTAGGACACAATGAGATATAAATGATGAAGGTAATATTAATGTTTTTATTTCATATGTATTTCAAGTAGTTTCATCGGTTCAGTTTGGATTTCCTGTAGCATTTCCATTGGTATTTTGTGAGACTAACTTGTTGCAGGTAGCATTCTGAGAATGAAATTCAAGTCGACACACAATACAATCACCTAGCCATTCCCAAAAAACATTAAGCACAATGGAAAGTGTAGTCAAGGAATGAACTAGAACATGAATTACCAATGGATTTTGAAAGTCACCCCTAAACCTATTAGTAGCATGAACCCCTACAAACACAACAATTGGGTACATAGGAGCAAGGAAAACCCCACAACCCACCTCAATAGGACCAGGATCACCATAATTGGCAGATGCCACCATAATAGTATCTGCAAAACTATCCTCTAATAGGATAATTGCAGCTACACCAACTGAAAAAATTCCTCCACTATTTATCTTGTGATGGACGTCCACAACCTATTCCAAAGCTCCCATTTTCGCACAGGCTAGAGGAGCATTTAGTTGAAAGCATCTGAACCTTTCCATTAAAATCATTTTGTACATACCTTGCAATCATACCATTCCATAAACTAACATTTCTTGGAGGCATTCAGTCAAACAATTCACGTACCTCATTGATGCTTCCACATTTTGCATAAATGTTTATCAAAGCATTTTCAATTGATAAAAAATCCCAGAGAATTTGTGATTCTAATATTACACTCAATAATAACCGTCCCTTTACCTTGGAACACATTCTCATTCCTTCTCTTCCAAAGAAATCAAATAATTTCAATAGAGAATAAAATCCAAAAATAGTTAGACTTTTTACTCAGATTGCAGACATACCTGATAATAATTTCAAACCATGAGAAATTATCAACAATATTCCCGCCTAAAATGATATAACGACTGACAATCATGAATTTTCTCTTGATTAATATCTTCCATGGTTCATTCCCTTCTAAAGCCTTGACAATCCATTTGATTTCTAAGGCAATACCTTGTTGCATGAGGTCTTTGATCCCCGATCCACCTAAGTCCTTACTCAAGCAACACCATTTCCATTTAACAACATGCATCCTTTTCTTACCTCTTCCATCTAACCACAAAATTGCACTGACGATAATATTGTAGGTCCTACAGTTTGGTCGTCGGTGCATGAAAACATTGCATGAGTTCTACCTTTTAAAATTACCTAAAACATTTTTAATTTATTTGATTGAGTCTTATTTGAAAAAAATATTATCAATGATGCTTCCTTTCTCCAAGAATTGGATCTAGGATCTTTCCGTCAGATAATATGTAACATCTAATGACTAAATCTTTTCTTTACAAATTCTTATTTTATTTAATCATCTGAGCATGAATTATAATTTATATCTATGCGGAAGCAGAAGATACAAGCTGAAGAGTCGCGTGCAAGTAAATTTCGTAAAGGAAAGCAAGTAGACATTATCTTGAATGACATGGAAACAAGCTCATCAACAGCCTAGAAGAGAGCAATTGGAGAAAAGCAGAGGAAAGTGTTAAATGGTGATAAATACATAGAGAGTATACAATACAAACAAAGGATGTCTAAAGTGTGTGATGTGACGTCTCTAATTTATGTCTGGAGGGACTAACTAGTTTTGGAGTTCATGGGAAACCTATTGGGCCATGCTTGGAGGAAATCAATGTGTTCATGCAAGGGCTAGGTTTTTTCTATTATGAGAATGATGCTTTTGCACCGAAGGATATTTGGAAGATAATATCTGAAAATTTTCTATAGTGCGGAACCAGAGTTGGTGGACTTGAAGTACTTTTCAGCTTCCACAAGACCAAGAGGTTATGTACACAATCTCCCAATAGAAGGGTGATTTCAAGCATTACCTCTCCACCCCATGACTATTCAGGAAGCAATTCCTCAAACAAAGGACTATTGGCCTCTTTGATCCCATGGAGGCCAATAGTCCTTTGTCTGAGGAAGTTCTTCCTGAATAGTCATGGGGCGGAGAGGTAATGCTTGAAATTGCCCTTCTATTGGGAGATTGTGTACATAACCTCTTGGTCTTCTGGAAGCTGAAAAGTACTTTGAGTCCACCAACTGTGGTTCCACACTAGAGAAATTTTCAGACATTGTCTTCCAAATATCCTTTGGTGCAAAATAATCATTCTCATAATAGAAAAAAACTAGCCCTTGCATGAACACATTGATTTCCTCCAAGCGTGGCCCAATAGGTTTCCCAGGAACTCCAAAACCAGTTAGTCCCTCTAGACATAAATTAGAGATGTCACATCACACACTCCAGACATTGTTTGTTTGTATTGCATACTCTCTATGTATTTATCATCCTTTAACACTTTCCTCTGCTTTTCTCCAATTGCTCTCTTTTAGGCAGTTGATGAGCTTGTTTCCATGTCATTCAAGATAATGCTTGCTTGGTTTCTTTTATGAAATTTACTTGCACATGACTCTTCAGCTTGTATCTTCTGCTTCTGCACAAATATAAATTATAATTCATGCTCAGATGATAAAATAAAATAAGCATTTGTAAAGAAAAGATTTAGTCATTGGATGTTACATATTATCTGATGAAAAGATCCTAGACAATTCTTGGAGAAAAGAAACATCATTGATAATATTTTATTCAAATAAGACTAAATCAAATAAATTAAAAATGTTTTATGTAACTTTTAAAAGTAGAACTCGTTCAATGCTTTCATGAATCGACGACCAAGTCGTCAGACCCACAACATCTGACACCGTCATAATTCTGACGACAACTAAAGAAACCATCGACAAGGATGTTGTATGTCCGACATCACTTCCTTGTTGGACAGTCATCGATGCATGGTAGTGGGGGCACGTCAGAATTCCGACCATAACCATCGATATTTTTGGCCGGAGGAGAAAACATAGCAGCTATTGGAAGAGTTCATGGTGTCGTCGGAATTCCGACGCAATGACATCGTCGAGAAGCCCGATGATGAGTTTTCGATAGTTACATTTGTCATCAATCCAATGTGTTGTAGTCAAACTTTCGATAATGGGCCATTGGAAATTATCCCCGAATGTACTAATGATGCTACATGTTGTTGGTGGGTCCCATATGAGTTGGGTGATGATTTTTTATGCCTACCTAAAAATATGGACCATTATGGAAGAGTTACAAGTCAAAGATGTTGTCTTCTATTGCTATGGAAGTTATTTTTGTTATCCATGGCTAATTAAGAGTTACATTCACTATTCTCAAAAGGGCCTCCTCATTTTGGACATGATGGCTTAGTAGTATTTGTGGTATTTCTCTCTTATGTCTTATTTCTTTCTTAGTTTATTTGATAGGTATATAGGTCCTACATGAGTTGTTAAAATAATAGTGTTAGTGTGTTGAATGTATCTCTTTATTGAAAATTAACGAATAGTTTTTCTCTTTCTTTCGTCAATGGTTGTTTTGAAATTCACATTAATCTTATGTTGATATAGTTTGTTGATTTTATTCTTCTTGTTGATTTATACTTAATCACTTAATCATCATATGAAAATAATATGACAATCTTGAATAAATAATTATATTTTAGATTTGCATACATTTTTTAAGATATTGTATTTCAATATTTTCACCTCATTTCTCAACATTTGGTATCAAATTGAATGATTAAACATAAAGAATGTCACTTTTCTATTAAGTGTTGAAGACTTTTTGGCTAGTGGGAGATTTTGCATTGTGTGACTTTAAAGATTTGTCCAAAGAATTGAAAACTATAGCTTCTACTTCCCATATGGATATTGAAAACTTTAATGATACTAATTATGAGATGTGAAATTTGAAGATAAAAGATCTACTAATAGGGTGTGTGCATGGAAATGGGGTCTTACGTGACATTTTTTTAAAATCACTAAAACTTGATCTTGGATGAGAAATTGAAGATAGTTATGCTTAAAATTTTAAGATGTAATGAGAGCAAGAATCTTAGTGCTCTAGATTGTCTTTTTGAATTACTGTTATTTATGAAAATGGTAGAGATTGAGGGGCTCAAATAGGGGGAGCACACAAAGTGCTCCTATTTTTGTTAAAAAAAATAAACATACCGTCTAGTGTGCTCCCCATAGAATGTTAACCTTTTTTAGTATTTAAAGAATTGCTTTGATAAAAAATAGCGTACACCATGTATTTATGCCTATTTGTTTTCTATTTTTAATTAATATATAATTTTTTATGAATTTTCAAAATGGACACCTCTTAAAAATAAAAACCTAAGGATATCATACCCTCCTCTTTGCTTTGAAAACTAATCAAAAATATTTTTTTGGATATATATAGAATAGACTATAGAATGTAAAAATGCATTTTGTTAAAAATTTGAAAATAAAAAATGAAGCCAAGAATAGTCTACATGGGATTTAAATAAAAAATAACACATTAGCAAATTAAATTGAAAGATAAAAATATTAATATATTTATAACGTAGAAAAAACTACATGATTATAAAAAGAAGATAGATCTTAGATTATTGATATTTTCAACTCAACATTGAAAGATATGGACAAATCATGATAGGCTAAACTAGACCTCTAAATGACAATGAAAATCTAGAAAAAAAAGAGTTAAACTTCACATAAAAAGGTATCCCAAGTTGCCAATAGGTATGCCATTTCATGGGTCATATTCATCTATCATAAAAAAGGTATCTCAAGTTGCCAATATCATGGGTTGTTATGATAAACCATGCATAAATATATATTTCTAATTATTGTGATAAAATTTTCTTAAATGGTTATACAAATATGAAAATGATCATACTAAATCTAGATTTAAGAGTGAAAATGTATTAATGAGATCATATAACCATTAAAATTGGTCACTTGTTGGTATCTTTTCTATGTTTTTGAATTATGTGGGTCCATTCAAATGATTATTTAACTTACACACTTTTGAGCTTATGTAATTCTTTTAGAACTAATTTTTTTTTGTGTAAAGTGCCTTTCAGTTATGATTCAAAAGTGGGTTGATTTAATGTGAAGTTAAAATAATGTGGTTAGTGGTTAGTGGTTAGGTTGATTTAGGATTTGTGAAAGGAAATATTTAAACAATTTTTTATTTAAAGAATTTTTTATTAGGTTTTGTTGAATTAGTTTGTAGATCTTAGGTTAGTGGTTGGTTTAGTTAAGGTTTACAAATAGGTTCAAATTCAACATAAATAGTTTGGCATGTCTAGTGGGACTCTTGTCCCTTCATAATAATGATTTTGTTGATGTTGTGTAGCATTTTCAAAACTTATAGGTAAGATTTGTGACAATTTCGTATTTTGACATTTTTATAGGGTCCCACGCATTTTTGCATCATCTTTTAGCATTTTTGTTAGTTAATCTTGTTCTTTTGTTTTTTGCATTTAGGATTTTGTTTTCAGTTTTCTACAACATCTTTCTATTTCTACATATTTGTCTATTCATGTTGTGTATTGGTAGTGTCTTTATGAGTATTTTGTTGGTCATTTGGTGGAATTGATTATGTATATTGCATTGATGTTTTGTCATTGATGTCAACACTAGCTATTTGGATGCTTTATAGTGTAAAGCGGAAAATCGCGATCGAACCCTAGTTGCTCTCCCCTCTTCCAACTCCAAGGAGAGAGAAGGGAGATTCACTAGGGTTGATGGTTTTCACTTAGGGGAGAAAATTTACATTCAAAAGAGAGGTTGAAACCCACAAGATCCAATCCCACGCAATGCAAGATTGGATGCTAAATGAGTTTCAAGGGTTATGACAGCAAGGCTACCCTCTTTTGTAAAGAATGTCCATAGAAGAATTAAGCTAGGAATGCATAGAAAGTGACAAAGATTCGCTTATAAACTGAGATAGGGATATAGGATGAAGCTGCGGACCTAGAATTAGCAGTGAAATGTCGATACGGCACTGTCCTGCAAATTTGAGCAAAAGTTGTCGGGACGATGGCGCCCGGCGCCACGGTCCTTCGAAAAATCCGTGAAACGAAGGGGGATCTGTTCATCTCTGCACAAGGATTCCAGATCTTCAATTTCAGCCGCGTACCTGCAACCTACACACAGAAAAGTGAAGACGATTGGGGGGTTAGGGATTAGGGGTTTGCCTTTAGGTCAAACCCCGGTTTTGGAATTAACCAAGAAATGAGCAATGCTGTAAATGTAAATGTCTGTAATGTAAAACAAGTACTAATACCTTGTTGTAAGGATGTTTGTATCCTTATGTGCGAAGGTATAGATGTTGTATGTTGTATGTTGTAGTAGTATGTAGTAAGTGATCTCCTCTTCAATGGTTGAATCCTTGTCTTGAATGCAACACTTAGCCTTGAATGGAGACTTGGAATGAATGCTTGAATGCTTGAATGCTTGAGTATAGTTTCCACGCTTGTACACATCTGTCCTTCTTACCCAAATGGGAGAGGAAAATTTAGTTTATATACTTGTCAATTAGGGCTGATAGACTGATTTTCCCGACCTTAGGCCGACCAGGAAAGATAATTTTCCAATTTGCAAACATAAAGACCCGAAGTCCAAAAGAGACCGGGCCCAAAATAGGACCCAGGGACCAGGGCGCTGGGCGCCCTGGTCCTGAAGGACCAGGGCGCTGGGCGCTCTGGTCCCACCTCCCGGGATAGCAGGGTGCAAAGGAGGTTCAGGCCAGGGTGCAAGAAAATGCAGTTTTTGGTGTCATAATCAGGTTTCGGGGTCTCCATTCAGGTTGCGTGTTGCGTCGCCATCGTGAAGACCGAAATGCAGTCGAAATTGCAAGTGTCGCAATTTTAGGACGCTACATTTAGCCCCCACTTTAGCGGGAGTATGTATGCTCATACTTCCGGTAAAGTACAAGGAAACAATATTGAAAGACTTTCACCACGTCAAGGAGGCAAGATACACCAAGCCCCCAGTGGACTAAGGATCTTACGACTTCGATTGACAAAGTAAAAGGGAAGATCACGAGGGAGAACCATGACTATCAGTAGTAAGGTTCCCTCACTATGAGTCATGCAAGAAAGATATCAAAAATTTTCAAGGCAAAGCTAAATTTGTCAAGAAATTTTCAAGTAGCTTGAAAAGATATGAACGGGATGTATGCCCCCCTACGTTAAAGCGATCGCACATGCCTCACCGAGGGTGATTGCTTTAAGGTAGTGATACATATAAGAATGAGAAAGGAAAGGAGCACGTTATCACAAGGATTTAGCCCCCGAGTGTGAGATAAGCCCAAGGATAATAGATACAAAACACAAAGCACAAGGTGACTTCGCTTTCCTCGGGGTCAGTATGCTGTATGATAGTTCATGTGTATCATATGTATGTATGCATAATTGTTCTTCATTCCCCAATCAAGGAAGGTCACCTAGAAGAAGGGAACACATGTGTCTTTTGAGTCAACATGAGAGAGACCAAAAGAGATCTCAATGCTTTGCATCATCCTCAAGTAGACAACACTAAGGACAACAAATAGAAGAATGAGAGTAACACATAGAAGAAGTAACACAAGAGAGGAGGAGAGAATCTGCTATGCTAATGTAACTAGTCTAGCACGTCATCTACCCCCCGATCTTGCTGATCAATGTTTCGGGAAGGCAGGGAACACGCTAGAGGAGGAACATCCAACACAGCAGATGGAGCTATCACAAGATCCAAACAAGGGCTATGTTCATGTCCCAAGCCGCGGTGTTCTTGTCTAGGAGCTAGGATAAGTGCTTTAGAAAATTCGTTAGATAAATGGTTATCAATATCAACAAGTTCATATTCACTATCAGAAGCAAGAGAAGTAACATTTTCATCATGAATAACATTTTCATCTATAGCATCATCAAGATTTATAAAAATAGGATCTTTAACCCGTACAGGATCAAGACCATCATGCATCTTATGTTTAGGAGATTTCGGCTCAATCGTCGGCTGAGGAGAAAATGGAATAATGCTTGTTGAAGGTGTTTTTGGAGATTGCAAAGTTTGAGAAGCAGCTGCTTGAGCTCTAAGATGACGCTTTTGTCGGCGTTCACGTGCAGAACGATTTCGTCTAGTCTTAGTAGGAAGTTGAGAAGATTGAGGAGGAGGAATGTTCTCATCCTTATCACTTGGGTGTTTAGGTTGTGGTCTCTTAGGCTGGATAATAGGAGAAGAAGAAGGCCTCTTCTCTCTATAAAAGGAAGGAGGAGGAACTGCTCCATATAAAGGAGGAATTTTTGGTTTAGGAAGGAGACCAAGTCCATCATGACGAGGAGGGATAGGTCTACTTTTAGGAAGTTTATTAGATATAGACATAGTCACATCCATAGGGATGGGTTGAGAATCTTCTTGAGGAAAGACATTAGTTTTATCTTTCAAAGGAAGAACTTCCTTCTCAAGAATGATAGGAATGTCAAGTTTGGGTGTTCTAGGTTCACTTAGAGATAGGATCATATCTTTTTTCCACTTTTGATAAGATTTGAAAAGATGATCACTTCGTGGAGGAAGAGATTGGAATTGTTTAGGCCAAAAGTAATCAATAGGAACGCTAGAAGTTCTTTCAGCTGGTTTAAAGAGACTATGATTGACAGTAACAACTTCACCATTATGTTGAAATTTCAAACACTTATGAATAGGAGAAGCAATAGCTTTCATGGAAGATAGCCAAGGATAGCCAAGCTTCACACGAAATTGTTCGGAAGATGGAATAATAGCAAAGTTCACATCAAGGGATTTGTTATGGACCTCAATAGGCAATGTAATAGAACCAATTGCAGGAGAAGAAAATGCATCAAATAGTTTCACAATCACATCTGTTTTGTCATATATCACTTGATTCAATTGCAAAGTAAAAAGAAATTCTTCAGTAATGACATTAACCATACAAGAAGGATCAATAAGCACTCCACGGCAAGGTGTATTCTTGACTTTTGCAACTATATATAAAGGACCATCAGGTGCCCTAATGGTTTCACTGGAATCAAATGTGATGGAAGGTTCTTTAGGGTTTTCTTGCTACTCTACAAAGTTAATCACATTTGGAGTCATAGACACAAGACCATCAGATGAAAAAGAGGAATCATTAGTCTCAATCGCATTAGAGGTATGAGAAGGTAATGGATCAGTGAAAATCTGAAGATTTTGATTAGGAGGAGCTACAGATGTATTTCCTTTATCATTCACTCCAGAAACATAAATAGTATTATTATCAATCAAATCTTGAATTTTACCCTTTAAAGAAAAACATTTTTCAGTATCATGCCCAGGCTGACGATGAAATTGACAAAAAGCTTTGTTATCAAAATAAGGTGAAGTCATCTTTGCAGGATCAATTTGCCTTATAGGACGAAGAGTAAGCACATTTTGTTCCAATAACTTATTCATAATACTATGCAATGATTCATTCAAAGGAGTATACTTTCTTTCTTTCTTGAAAAATTTAGAAATAGGAGGCACATCTGATGCTGCATTCACATTGTTGTTGATGATGTTTTCATTGAATTTGATGGAATCTCTGTTCGGTTTAAACTTCCCAAATGGTTGTTGACTGCTATCACCCTTATCACTCGGAGCCATAGGATGTGATTGTTCCATTTGACTCATAGTCAGTTGATAATTGTGAAGAGTCGCACACAACTGTTGGAAAGAAGTAAACTCAGAAAACAGAAGTTTGTCTCGAATATCCTTTTGTAAATTAGAAATAAAGATTCTTTGAATATCATTGTCAGGCACTGGAAAAGAAATTTGAGCATACAAATGCTTATATCTACCAATGAAATCAGTCACTTTTTCTTTAACACCTTGTTTACAATGCATTAAATCAATCAAAGTAACTTTAGGACTTATATTGTTTTGAAATTGTTGAATGAAAGCATTTGCAAGTTGTTCGAAAGAAGTAATAGAATAGGAAGGCAACGAGCAATACCATTGTAAGGCTTTGTCTCTTAATGTTCTAGTAAACAATTTTGCAAGCAACCTTTGGTCATAAGCAAAATCGGTACAAATTGTTTGAAAAGTCTTAACATGTGTTAGAGGATCTCCTTTACCATTATAAAGCTCCAAATGCGGAATTTCAACATGTTTAGGGGGAATAGCTCGAACAATGTCAAGAGAAAGTGGGCTCGCAACATCAAATGTAGGCACACTAAACTTAGATTGATTCATAGAGGCAATTTGTTGCTGTAAAGAAGAGACAGTTTGTGCAAGATTGTTAATGGTCGCTTCAGTCGAAGAGTTCATATTAGATGTGTTAGATTGTGATGAAGGTGTTATGTTATTGAAAGAAGGTAAAGAGTAAGGTGGTGGGACCCTATGATAATTAGTCATAGGAGATGATTGGACAGGAGGAACACTACAAGGAGGAATGGAATGATTGAATGAATTGCCCCCTTGCATCATGTTCATTTGTGGAGATGTAATAGGGACACTCATTGAAGGAGTGAATGAAGAAATTGGATTGAATGAAGGAAGAGGGTTGATTGAAGAAGAGGGATTGCCCCCATGACTGGTGATCATAGGAGGAATGTCTTGTATTGAAGTAGTCATTATGTTTGATGTAAAAGTAGGTATGCTAGCAATAGAAGTCATCAAAGGAATAGAATGATTGACTTGAGTAGGAGGTTGTGTATAACCCTTATTTTCAGCACAATTCTTCATAGGCATCACATTTGAATCCACAATGTGTGCAATACCACGCAAAATATCAATTCCATTCTTATCACTTCGAAGCATATGTTTTAGACCCTCAATTAAAGGAAGAGCTTGACTATCGGGGTATTCTTGAGACATCCATTGTTGAAAATCGTCAAATTGGTTATCCAATTTCGAAAGTTGTTCTACAGAAACCTCATGGAGAGCTTCTTCATCATTAGGAGGATTAGAGGAATTACCCATGTCCTCGTTAAAAAGGCTATTCAAATTAGGTTCCATCTCCTCAGTAGTTAAACCTCGGAAAGACTTAATTCTACGGCTTCGTCTAACGGGAATAGTGTAAGTAGGGCTTATTGTTGTAAAACTCATGCACTAGAGAGAGAGAGAGAAAGTTTTGAATTTAGAGGTAGCAATTTTCAGTAAAATCAGCCAATCTTCTAGGTTTAAGCTGTTAAATACAATCAGGACAATCTCCCGAAATTTCAGAAAAAATGTCAGGGACCGTGGCGCTTCGGGGTGCACACGGTCCCGACAACTTTTTTCGAAATTTGCAGGGATGAAAGTTATGATGATTTTAGAGCTAATCTGAAAAAATTGAGTGGTTTTACGATCTGTAGATAGGCCAAATTAAAGTTGCAATCTCGAAATTGAACCCTACCAAGATTGTCGAAAAATGCAAAAATTTGAATTTTGAAAAAGAGAGGGAAACTGAAATTTTGAATTTTATGATTTTAGAGGGAATACCGAAAGCAATGCAAGTTTTGAAATTCAAAAGTTGACTCAATTTCACGCAAAATTCAATTCTGAAAGCAGAAATCAAAGTTGTTGTAATTAAGCACTTAATTTCAAAAGTCACAAATTGTAAAAATTTGAATAAAGCACTGAAATTTTTAATGAATGCAAACACACTTTTCAGATTTAGGACAGTAAGAACACAATTTTGACACAAAATTTCATTTTCAATGATTTTTGAATGATTAGAAGCGTTAATCCAAGCAATCCCTAGACCAACTTTGACTTTAATTTTGAAAGTGTTATAATTGATAAAATCAGCCAAAATTCTGGATTTTAGCAGAAAAGTACAGTAAGATCTCGCTCCCGAAATTTCGGAAAAAATGTTGGGGACGATGGCGCTTGGAGTGCACACGGTCCTCGCAACTTTTTTTCAAATTTTCAGGGATGAAAGATATTGTGATTTTATTGCGGAATCCAAAGTTATAGATGATTTGGAGATGTTTTGATTAGTGAAATTGTCAGACAAAGGTTGAATCAAGAGGGTTTCAAAAATTAGGGTTTTGACACTTAACCACTTAATTTTCAAAATTAAAGCATAGATATGAATTGATGATTTGTAATAGAAGGGCAGAACTGAAACAAGCATTAACATTTAGACATTTCACAAGCTTAATTACTAAAAAGAAAATTTAGGGTTTTTATGCAATTAACCTCTAAAATTTTGTAAAAGATCAAACATGGAAATGTAATCAAGGAATCCAATTTTCAGATCTAATTATGAATAATCAGAAAGGATGTTCACGTCGGGTTCACCAAAATGTAAAGCGGAAAATCGCGATCGAACCCTAGTTGCTCTCCCCTCTTCCAACTCCAAGGAGAGAGAAGGGAGATTCACTAGGGTTGATGGTTTTCACTTAGGGGAGAGACTTTACATTCAAAAGAGGGGTTGAAACCCACAAGATCCAATCCCACGCAATGCAAGATTGGATGCTAAATGAGTTTGAAGGGTTATGACAGCAAGGCTACCCTCTTTTGTAAAGAATGTGCATAGAAGAATTAAGCTAGGAATGCATAGAAAGTGACAAAGATTCGCTTATAAACTGAGATAGGGATATAGGATGAAGCTGCGGACCTGGAATTAGCAGTGAAATGTTGATACGATGCTGTCCTGCAAATTTGAGCAAAGGTTGTCGGGATGATGGCGCCCGGCACCACGGTCCTCCGAAAAATCCGCGAAACGAAGGGGGATCTGTTCGTCTCTGCACAAGGATTCCAGATCTTCAATTTCAGCCGCGTACCTGCAACCTACACACAGAAAAGTGAAGACGATTGGGGGGTTAGAGATTAGGGGTTTGCCTTTAGGTCAAACCCCGGTTTTGGAATTAACCAAGAAATGAGCAATGCTGTAAATGTAAATGTCTGTAATGTAAAACAAGTACTAATACCTTGTTGTAAGGATGTTTGTATCCTTATGTGCGAAGGTATAGATGTTGTATGTTGTATGTTGTAGTAGTATGTAGTAAGTGATCTCCTCTTCAATGGTTGAATCCTTGTCTTGAATGCAACACTTAGCCTTGAATGGAGACTTGGAATGAATGCTTGAATGCTTGAATGCTTGAGTATAGTTTCCACGCTTGTACACATCTATCCTTCTTACCCAAATGGGAGAGGAAAATGTAGTTTATATACTTGTCAATTAGGGCTGATAGACTGATTTTCCCGACCTTAGGCCGACCAGGAAAGATAATTTTCCAATTTGCAAACATAAAGACCCGAAGTCCAAAAGAGGCCGGGCCCAAAATAGGACCCAGGGACCAGGGCGCTGGGCGCCATGGTCCTGGGGACCAGGGCGCTGGGCGCCATGGTCCTGGGGACCAGGGCGCTGGGTGCCCTGGTCCTGAAGGACCAGGGCGCTGGGCGCTCTGGTCCCACCTCCCGGGACAGCAGGGTGCAAAGGAGGTTCAGGCCAGGGTGCAAGAAAATGCAGTTTTTGGTGTCATAATCAGGTTTCGGGGTCTCCATTTAGGTTGCGTGTCGCGTCGCCATCGTGAAGACCGAAATGCAGTCAAAATTTCAAGTGTCGCAATTTTAGGACGCTACATATAAAAACCCTTCTGGTCCCGGTAGGATGAGTGGTTTCTGGTTAACTTGGATCCAGCATGATCTAACAAGGTCCTGTATAATCTGATGATGGAATTGGCTTGTTCATGATACTTATACTCATATTTGGTCAGTTAGTTTTGGTCCGGTGATTGGATGCTATCTTGTTTTCTTAGAAGATTGGTTTCTAGTTTCAGCGAGGGTTTCATCGACAGATCTTTTTGTGGAGATCTTTGATGAATTGCATAAGTGGTGTTGGTGTAGCTTCTGATAGAGTTTCAAGATGTTGTTGGTGATCATGTTCGAGACTTGACGTTTGGAGATCATTGCTGAAGCGTATGGACCTATACTTGGTCTCAGTTGATCTACGTTATGGACCGACTTTAATGTAATGTGTGGATATGACCTATTGATGTATTTATGGGATGTCTTATGTGTTGATATTACTTGTTTAGTCTAAGGCCGACATGGTTTGTAATTATGTAATTGGTTTACTTTTTGGTGGATGACCTGATTGTTTATGGTCAAGGGTTTGTATAAATAGATGTAAGATCTCATTGTAGATCATCATGGTTAATGTAAGAGGTCATGGTCAAGGAATGTAATGTGCGAATAATGTAATATCAATCAGGCATAGGATTTGGTTTATCATTGGAGATCGAATTGGGTTTATGTAAGAGTATTTGGTCCTTCGATATTGACCTTAACCGAAACTATACTCTGGCATAGGAGATGCTATCTTTTGCAGTTCAACACTTCTCTGGATTGTTGTGTGGATTTCTATGTAGTCAGTGAGGCTCCTTTTGTGATGAGCAGTGTGCTCTAGGCTATTGGCCTTCCTACAAGTGCAGGCCCCTTCATTGTAATTCACATACTTACTGCATAAGTATTATCTAGATATGGGTAGGCTTCCCACCGTGGTTTTTCCCTTTACCAAGTTTTTCACGTACAAATCTTGGTGTTGTGTGGATGGCTTTTATTCTGTGACACCTGTTTATGCTTAATTGGATTAACTTCTATTCTGATATTATTGTTTTGGGTTCCAGTGATAGCTAACTCACCCCCCCCCCCTCTCAGTTGTCTTCCGATTATCTGAACTGTCTAACATATTTTTCAATTGAATGATGCATTTTTGCAAGTTATCTGATCATTCTACATATTTGTCTATTCAACCTGCATATTTGCAGGATATTTTTGTGTATCTCTCAATTTGTTGCCACATTTTTGTCAGTCTATTTTTGTATTTTTGCATTTCCATATTTGAGTTGGTTTTTAATTAAACCTTGTTGGTACTAACAAATTATTACATCTCGTTTTTCGGTTGTAGAAGGCCCCCTAAACTAGTAATACGTTTATTATAAAACCTAGTGTGGAAAAAGAGTTATTTTTGCAACTACTAACTTGTGGTTTTGTAGGGGTAACTAGTTGTCCTTGTCCTTCTTAGACTAGCTCATAATTGATTTGGTGCTTTTAAAAAGGAATCATCTGTTTGTTGTGTCTTGTGGGATTGCATGATTTGTGTTTAGATTAGAACCCAAGGTGTTGTGAACGTATCCTCTCCCCTCACCTTTATGGATATTGGGTGTAAGAGAAATCACAAAATCTTCTTTTTTTTCTTCGAGGGCCTATCTTTGGAGAAGTGATCACTCTAAGGGGAATGACCTAAAGCATTATTTCCTCAGGCCGCTATATTAAAAAAGAAATTTAAGTGAATGTGGGAGCTCAAACTTGCGACTATGTGTTGATGGCATCGATTCAAATATGGTATAAGACCATGTTGGGTTGACTAGAGACTTAAGTGTCTCACCACCAAATATGTGTATGCAAGTGTCCTTGAATTGTGACTAGAAACCTTGTTTTAGAAGCCTATCCTTTTTTATTGAGCATTCATGGTGATTTAGTGCATGGAATGTGCATTGTACCCTGAAGTTACTCACCATTTGTACTTCCTTGAGTTGAGATAAATTTTTTTTGGGTTGTATATAAGCTAATTGCAGCTTCTAAAAAGATATGCCTCTAGTCGTAGGCCCCTACCTATCCTTCTCTCACAAAAATAAGAGTGTAAATCACCCCTTAAATTGTGGCAGATTTGAGTTGATGAAGTACCAAGTGTGGGTCTAATTTCACTACAATAAGCCCTTACTTTTAGGTTGTGAGTAGTGCTTAAAGTATCTTCTATTATGCTAAACCAATAAAAATTTAGAATTTTGTGAAGCCTTGGTTATAGCCTTCTTTTTTTTATAACAAACAACCAATAGCCATTGCTTATTTATGTTTGTAGTGTTTTCTTGCCACATTGATTATCAAACATTCAGACTTGGTCATGATTTCGATATCTTGAACAAGTTTAGGTAGACATTTACTAGACATTCATATTTGTAAAATCCTCTTGCATATATGTCAAATATCCTTGCATATTTGTGAGATGCTCTTAAGTATTTTCTAGGCAGTCTTGCATATTTGTGGTTGTCTTGTTATGATTTTTGGATGGCAATGAAGATCAATTCAAACTTACAATTTGTTAATCTAGCCTCTAATTTGGCATCATTTAGATCCTTTTCAATCCTATCATCCTAGGTTTCAGACACATTAGATCAAATCATAAGTGGAAACCTTAAAAATCTTGATTGACATTGGGTCTTTTCACATTAGGGTTTTTCTTGGCTTTTAGGTTTCTAGAGGTCTTGAACTTGTAGGTTGTTGCATTTAACTTAGTTTTCTAAGGTATCGGACTAGTACTTGGGTACAAAGATTCAAGTTGGTTGTTGTTTATTCATTCGACATATTTTTTCTTCCTGCATTTTTGTTACCCTCTACTGCATTTTGGCTTCACGAAATGATATTTTTGTAGTGTTTTGTTGTGCATTTGTGGCTTTATGTTACGTATTTGACCACTATTCCTTCATACATGTAGCTTCCCACTTCATATTTGTCATATGTTCTTGTGTATCTATTTTAATAGGGTTTTTATTTTTCCAGCTGATTCCATATGGTTCACCAGTCAACCATCAATTTACCATAACCTCTACTCTATGTCTAGTCATTTTTTTAGTCACCTCTAAAATCTTGTCAAGAAACCAAAAGTTGTCTTTTGTCTTTATAATCTTGTATCAACCTTGGCATCACTAGATGGTTTTTTCACTTAGATCTATCATCTTCAATAAAGAGATCATCGTAGTCTCTTAAGCTAGATTATTTTACCTTGGAGTTAATCATCTCCCTGTGAGTCACATCTTTCTTGAGTTAGCAATTTGTGGCTCTATATCATAGTTTTAATATGTGTAGACATATAAAAATGACCATATTCCTAAATGAATATTTTATGTTCATTTCTCTATTTAATTAAATCTAATTTAATTGAATCACCCACATTCTTCTATTTAAATTAAGTAAATTACTCAATTTATTTAAATTAAATTCACTAGACTTCTTTTTACCATTTAATGAATAAATCATTTTATTCAATTAAATCCCTTCTATCCACTTTTAATTAAATTCAAATTTAATTAAAAAAGTTTATCCTAAATTGAATAAATCTAATTTATTTGATTTCCCCAATTACAACCAAATTGAATGAAATTCATTTTATTCAATTAAAATCCTATTATCTCTCCATCCACTTGCAAAATCCTACATCTCCCACTTGCTTCCTAAACCCTATTCCTAACCCCCCTTCTAGACTCTTCTAATCACTTCTAAATTAACCTAACCCATCTCCTAAATATTGTCACATCCCTAAACAAAGGGAAGTCACTTCTCAAACCCTCAAAGTATTCAATAACCATTAAAGGCTCCAAGTCTCCAACAACTTTCTCTTACAAACCATTAATGGTTAACTCAACCCCCTTGCATGATTAGAGACTTTCTCTAAACTCAACCTCCATGTAACCCAAGGGTCTCATCAAGCATTCATTGCTTTGACTATGGTTATCCCTTAATCATTTGCACAAGAGTTTATCCTTTGATTAAAACTTAATCCAATGGGTAACCCTAACTTAAGCTTAACCCTTACCCCCTAGGATAACCATGAGGTCTTCTCAAGCATTTAATGCTTCTTACACCTCCTCTCAACCAACCTTATGTTGACATTTGTCACCATTTCATTGGTGCCAATTGCAAACATGGATTCCCAACTTTCAAACTCAACCCTTGATTGCCTCTTTCAATCCTGACCATCCATTGCCCTATTTTTGCTATAAATAGAGCTCTCATTCCTCCATTTTCTCATCATCCAAGTCTTTAGCATCATACTTATGCTCAAATACATTCAAGCTTTCATACCATTATATGCTCATCATTTAGCCTCTCTTTTAACTAGGAATTAGTCTAAATATGCATGCTTAGAGTACTTTCTTTATCATTTTAGCTCAATCATAGACTAATATATCATGTTAGGATAGTATTTATACTAACCTTGTCATCTTATAATCTAGTTTATTGCATTTCTAGAATCATGCATAGCTTAGGATGCATCTCATATTAAAATCAACAAAAGCATCCCTCGTTCTTGCATTTGCCATCCCTAAACCATTTTGCTCAGTGATCTGAGAGCAAAAACATTGGTTTGAGGGACCATGCAAGATAGAGAACCATGGAACCATCCTTGGGAAGCTGAGTTATGCTTCATAACTCCATAGCTTGCACCAAGAAGTCCTGTGGGTGTGTGAGCAAGGCTCCATAGAGCTCCATTTTTCACATTTTTAGTTCTATCGACCCACTTTTCCCGCATACATTTCTGGCGCCCACTGTGGGGCATTACCCCATTTATCAAATCATTTTTTTTATTTAACCCCTTTTGCAGGTACGTGAAAAAAATGAATTAGCGCATTGCGTTAACTATTTAGCGCATCTGGTTAACAGCCTAGCGCATCCGGTTCACTGTTCAGCGTGTTGGGTCCATCATCTAGCGCGTAAAGTCTGTTTATTAGTGCATCAAAATACTAAATTTTTTTTGTAGGTTTCGGTGCGGGAGAAAAACAAAGTAGCGTCTCTGGAACACAGAGTAGCGTATCCCAAAGACAGTATAGCGCATTACCGTGATTTTGTAGCACGTACAGTTTGTTCTGTAGCGCATCACAGAAAGAAATAAGAAAAACAAAAATTGTAATCGAAAGTTAAAAATTAGACTTGTGGAAGTCCACCGAGTTATCTAACGTCTTTCACTGGTTATTTTGTAGGTTTCTAACAACTTTATTGCAGATGGGAGCTTCGTCTTAGGATCAAGATAGTTAGATTTTTACTAACTTACTTATGTTAGTTTAAAATTTGATTTTCTTTTCTTAAAATTGAACTCATCTTGTTTTTAGGCTATAAAAAGAACCACTATCAGAAATTTTCTTGCTTTCATAGAAGAAAACCTTTATTTTAGGCTCTAAAAAGAACAATGCAAACTTTTCTTTTTGCAAAACGTAGCTTTAAAAAGAACCTCACCATCCTTTGGTGTATAAAAGGATTCATTTTTAAATTTTGCAAGGGAAAGAACCTCACTTACGAAGTTTTGTTCAAAATTAAAAAAAATAGGGAAGTTATTCCCCTTTTCTGATTTTCTTTTGTTGACCACATCGATAATTTTTGCTTTGTTGACCAGTTACTTTCACTAGATTAAATAATCATTGCTTTGAGGAACTAAAAGGAACACCATGCTTTTCTTGGAGCAACATCTCCAAATAGAGGTTAGCAAATCACTGAATTGAAGGCTTAAAAAGAACTTTGATTGCCTTGTATCGAAAGTGGAAGATATATGCTCTTCCCTTAACTGGGTGATCAAAAAGTCAGACCTCTCTTAAAAATCTTTCTTTCCTTCAAGCATTTACATCCTTTAGCAGGCCTGCCTTCCCGAGGAGTTGAAATCAACTCTTAAAGCCATTTATGGCCGGTGTGAAGGGAACGACCTAAGTGGGAAACGGCTTTGACGCCAAGTGTTCCAACCCACTATAATCAAAAGTGAAAGGCAATGAAAGTCCCTTTCAACGGTTGTGCACAACGATTAGCCTTCCCCCAGTATCCTTGAGATACGTAAAGCCTTTGTTCTAAAGGTTGGGAAGCCTCCTGAGGGAGTTTATCACTGACGGCCGAACAAGAAGCCTGATTACGAGCCATAGAAATAGAAACTTTGCACCCAGTCAGTAACCAGACATTTATAACATCATAGTGCAAGGGTGGGGAAGAATCCGCCTCCAAGATTACTCACCATATATCTCCCAAGATAACTACTCAACTGTGAAGCAATTCACTTTGGGTTACTTTCTGGCAAAAGGCAAAAAAATGGGCGCCCTCTAGGGGGTGACACGGCTGTTTGAGCTGACGGAGTATCAAGACTAGTGGGCTATGATGTTATTTATGACCTTTGAATAAAGAGTCTTTCTGAAGTGTATTATTCATATCCAAACCTATTAAAACATTGGGGATTTGAACACATCCTCGCAAAACATACACTTTTTGTTAGATTAGGCAAAATGGTTGTACTTTTTGTGCTATGCTTACATTTACTACTTTAAAAAATCATCCATCAAAGTTGAAAAACTCACAATTAAACCCAAAAATTGCAGAAAAACCAACTGAAAGAAAAATCAGGGCAAATTAGCGCGTGGGGACAACTCCTTAGCGCATAGGGTATTTCAGTTAGCGCATCAAACCATCCAGTTAGTGCATCTGTTCCAAATAGTAGTGTTTTACCCCAAGTCCAAAACAGTGTTAAAACATTTAGCGCATCAGAAAAATAGTCTAGCGCATTGAAGCATCAGCTTAGCACGTGGAAACCAAACATTAGCGCATCAGGTTTAACAGTTAGCCCATCACAGACCCAGATTAGCGCGTAATTTTTCAAATAGGTAGAAAACAAACTTTGAACAGTCAAAAATTTTGGCGCGTGTCTGGGGACATCCTAATGCGTGTGGTCATTCTTTTAGCACGTGGAGTAATTTTGGTAGTGCATTTAGTCCCTGTTTTAGGGCATGACCAAAAACATATAGACAAGGGGAAAAACAGTGAGGAATTTAAAAATTTTTGAAAACATTTTCAGAAGCCTCTTTTCATTAGCAACATTTTTCATCAAAGAGGAGTAGCGAAAACAAAACTTTAAAAGCTATTTCTTGAGCTAAGTTTGTGTCAAAACAAACATTGTAAAAATCCGAAACTAATCGCACGGTAAAACATATCTATCTTATCATAATCCGGAAACCTCATCATAAGTATCAACATAATCCTTTACCATCTTACGGATTTCATCTCAAAAACACTTGTTTAAACAATTTCAGGTTGTCCAATCAAGTCTCCATATCAGGAGGCTTTTATCCATATCATTTGGCACACTTTGTCGTGAAGGGGAATCTAAACCTTCATTTTGATAGAGTAAGACTTGAAATTTTCAAAACAAGATCAACTGAATCCAAACAAATCAAAGGAAACCATTGATCACTCATGCATGACTAATCCCCATATTCTGAGAAGAAAGAACCTTTACCGTAACATCATGTTGAAGAAACAACAACCTAGTTTTTCCAAATTCATCAAGAGAAATAACTTTTTATACATCAATCGTCAACTCTTCAAATCTCATCGAGTATTCCTTCATCACGTCAAACGTTATATCCAAAATAAATCCAACAAATTTGACAAAGAGCCTTTAAAGACTAGGGCATATTGTCAAAAGTCCGCTTTTGATCAAATCATAAACCGTGGAGGAAGGATCAATCCGGCATTCTTACCCGACGAGTGTATCACTTATAACACACCTCGGCCAGAACCTCCAACCCCTGAGCACCACATTGAAGAGGATTTTGTCCCCTTCGTCACTGAAAGTTTCTACTAAAATGCCTGTTACTCGCTCTCAACAAAACTAACAGAGCAAGACACACGCGGAGTCTAGTATGAATCGAAGGTTGTCAAACCCTTTTGAGGGTCCACACCTAGAGGATACTGAAATTTCTGAAGCACTTCTTCAGGAATGTCAGGAAAATGCTTCATTCCAAAAGCTTGTAGAAAGGCTCATGGAAAATGACAAAGAAAAATATTTGCTCATGCTCACAAGTAAAGGAGTAAAACTCCCTGACAACCTTGACGCAGATGTGTTTAGAACACACCCTCAACATTACGAATATCAAGAACGACAATGAGAAAGGGAAATCCAAGACCCTGAACAAAACATCCTAGATCAGAACATACCAGAACAACATACACCAATGCAAAACATCCCAGATCAAAACATACCAGAGCAACATACACCAAGACAATACATTCCCCAGCAAAACATACCATTCCAAACACCGTTCCAACCCAGGATCAATACAAGGGAAGAAATTTTCCCTCGGTAAAACAATGTACCTTTGGCTGCCCTTACTCAACAAATGCAAATGTTACAAAGGCAAATACAAGACATACAACAAGGGACAACAGTATGGTACTCTTTAAACGAAATCTGTCCTTATCCTTTTGACAGGAGATTGCACATGATCCCTTTTCCTCCAAACTCAAATGTGCCTAAATTTGACAAATACAATGGAAAAAGTGATCCTCGTGATCATGTCAGAGAATTCTGTACCATGAGTCTTGAGTTTGCTCATGATGACACCTATCTGATGAGGTTATTCCCAAGAAGCTTGGGAGGGCAAACAATGGAATGGTTATCCAAATTTACACCACTTGTTAGATCATTTGATGAATTGGTTAACAAGTTCATAACACAATACTCCTATAACATCCAACATGCCATAACCATGCTAGACGTCTGCAACACTAAACAAAAGAACAACAAAACATTCATGATATTCCTTCAACGCTGGCGGCGTATGGTATCACGATATCCTCGAGATATTCTCGAAAAGGAGAAAATGGAAATCTTCATTGACAATTTGAATGGTGAAATGAGTTACAGGCTAAAACTCCAATGCATACCGTCTTTCGCTAAATTGATTGAAAACGACATTCAAGTAGAAGAAGCATGTGTCAAAAAGGGAACACTCAAATTCTTCAAGGAAGGAACAAACTCATCAAACTACAATAACCAGAACAACAACAACTTGGACAAGTCTCGATTCTGGACTCGAAACAAAAATGAAGGCAACAACGAATCACATGATCCCAAATCTAAACAACCAGTGCTTGCATTATCCGGAAATCCTCAGACTATGAAAAATCCTAAAAATGCTAATCCAAATGTTAACACATATGCACCAAACACCAATCAAGGACAACTCAACATAAACAACACCAACTATACTCAAAGCAAAAACATGAATCCAGGACCTAACAATAGTTCACGCAACAACATGAACAATTTCCAAAAGAGTGTCTTCACACCACTGGGACAATCACTAGAATTAGCATTCAGAGAACTTCTGGCAAACAAAATTCTCTCCTTGCCTGCAATCAACAACTATGAACCCCAAATCAAACCACCTTGGTGGAATGATTCGCACTATTGTGATTTCCATCGTAACAGGGGTCATCGGACGAACGATTGCATGAGATTGAAAAACATTGTGCAAGACATGATTGATCAAGGTGACTTAATGGTAGATGGTCTCAAAACAAATGATGATCACGGAGCCTTTAAAAATCCTCTTTCAAATTACAACAAAGATGGAGCTTCAACCTTGAACGATACACGCATGGCTCGTATCAACCATATTTACAACAACACCATAAATCACATATCAGCTGAAGATCATCAAGTAAATGTCATCACCATCCGAGATCAGCATGATCATGAATATGTCAATGTAACAACCCGAACTCAGAAATATGTCTTAAAAGGACATACGACGCCTACAACTACTACACCAAAGATCCAATATGATTTGGTTAGCCAACTACGCAAAACTCCAGCTCAGATATCTATACTAGAATTGCTGAAACTATCACCCAAACACAAAAACATATTGGAACAAGCGCTATTGGAAACCAATGTACCTCAAGATCTGGATGCAAACAGATTTCAAGCCATGGTCGCCCATATGACAGGACCTCATAGTCTCACCTTCTCAGAGCATGACAATGCTTCCTTGAGTCATCCGCATAACACTTCTCTCCATATCGAAGTCATCGTTTGCAAACACCAAGTAAAAAGAGTCTTAATAGATGGAGGAGCTGGACTTAATATATGTACTTTAAAGCTTATCTGTGCATTAGGCTTCTTAGAAGAGTCTATTGGTCCCTGTAAGAAGATTACCATAAAGGCCTATGATGATGAGGAAAGGTCCTCTAAAGGAACCATGATGTTACCTATTCAAGTGGGACTAGTACAAAAGGATACTATGTGTCAAGTCTTAGACATAGATCTCACCTACAATATTTTGTTAGGGCGACCCTGGATACATGAAATGCAAGTAGTGCCTTCTATGTATCACCAGTATGTCAAATTTCCTTATGACGGACAAGAAATCTCCATATCTGCTGATCACAATCCATTTCAACATTGCAATGCAATGGTGGCAGCCCAGGATAGTTTAGTTCCTCATAATAGAGAAAAGCAGCAATCTTCAACATCAAATCTACAAACAACAAAGCCCAACTCATTATCTAGAGATGTCAAACAGCAAATGCAAATCAATGACCAAGGTATGGGAGAATACTCTTTGGAACCCCTAAGTTTGGCCAAATTACCAACGTCACCCAGATCTCATGGATTGCCTACTACATCAACACATCGGGTAACTCAGCCCATCACCAAATTTGATGGTACCTTCATCCAATTGGGCACTCTAGCTAATGAATCAGAAGATAAGGACATTCTTAGCTTGTTATACCAAGATGAGGAAGAAGATAATAGAGCAGCTGCCTTGGACATTGTTCTACCAACACACCTATATGGAAAAGGATACTTAATCATGCAGCAAATGGGATATGATGGTAAAGGACCTATTGGGAAACACAAAGAAGGAGTCACTGAACCCATATATCTTCCTTCACAGCCCAGTAGAGACAAAACAGGATTGGGTTGTAAGCTCACTTTCCTATTAAGAAAGCCACCACGCATAACTGCAAAACCTCAATGGAATGTAAAGAAGAAGTACAAAGAAGAATCCTGGCAGGAAGCACTATTTGAGTTAGCAGAAACAATCCGCAAGGCACGGGAATGTCAAGAATAGAAGTTACAATAGGACAAGCTTCTAAGCCACAAGAAGGCCATATCTACAACAGTAGCTCATATTCAAAATCCACTATGTCAAGAACAAATAAAATCATCTCAAGATACCATTATTTCTCCCCAAGGAGGCACAGTCTATGAACAAATATAGAAAGTAGAAGCAGGATCTGACACCGAATCAACAAAAACTATCAAAATGGTATCCATTATCAAAGATTTGTTTTCACCATACAACATACCAATTTACAACATTGATAGAATCTGGGATGATGCCTCAAAGACTGATTCCAATGAATATGAGTGGGGTACCTGCTCAAATGCTACTACAGATATCCCTAATAACATTGGCACCATACCCCTTTCTCAGGAAGAGCATAACGTAGAAGATAGACCTCTTGAATTTGGACCACAGAACATCTATGACACCAAGGAAAGCGAACATAAACATTATGAACAAGTCTATACAGAAGATAATACTGTCAAAGACCTCGACGAAATCCTAGACTTCTTTAAAACCAAGAACTCTATCGGTATATCCTTTGTCGATGAACTCGACATATCAGAGTTTTGAGTAGCAGGTTTGATGTCATCGAGATGACCCAATGAAGTCATCTTCGGTCATCGAGGTAGCATCGGTTATCAAATGGACGAAAGGATAAAAGACTTGCAGTTTAGATCTTGATCCAATGGTCATCACTTTACCGCTATGGAAAGATGCACGTATATTATTTTTTGTGACTTGGCGACCATGGTGGGGCCTGACATAAGTGAGCGGTCTAGGCGAGATAAGGGTCGTACAGATCGGAGATGATCGAATGACGATCAAGGTTGATCCAACGATGGTCATTATGTCGTGATGGGAAACTACTTGTTAGTATATTCCTCACGACATGGCGACCAAGTGGTGGGACCTGACAGGAGAGCCGCTAAGGTGAATTAAAGGTTGAGTAGATCAAAATGATCAGACAGTGATCGTAGAAGATTCGACGGTGGTCGCTAGGTCATGATGGGAAATTTCTCATGAGACTTTCCATCGCGACCCAATGATAAAAAATAATTTCAGATGGATAGTGAGGCCATGATAAGATGTCAGAGCAGGGACCAAAGATCAATTAGGGGGTGCCACGTGGTGAAGCGCAGAGAGAAAGTTCAGACGTTTAGGATAGCTGATTGTTTGTCTTCCTGATACTCGATGGAGTCAACTTGTCTGAGCCAAGGTTTTTGAATACGAACTAGTTCAATTCCTGGATGCAAATGGGATAATTGTTTTCTCACGAATGCAGACTAACGCAGATAGTTAGATGTCTAACCGATTGGTGCAAACTGATAGTTGAACGATCGACATGAAAATGTATATGAAGCCAAGAGGAGACTCGAACATGGATGTTGTTCTGATGATAACCCGTATACTGTGGTGTGTAATCAAATTGATCAGAGTGAACATCTGTGCTATGATAATAGACTTTATTGTAAAGTTTCTTTGCTGAGAATAAAGTGATCTTGTTGTCGGTGGTGGATTTTTTCTCGAAAGGGTTTCCCACATAAATTCATGGTGTTTATCTCTGTGTATGTTTGAATTCTGACATTGTCTCTATTTTGTATATGCTAATCTTAGTATTCTATAAAGTTATAAAACACACTAGTCTTGTTTCCCCTGCAGTTGAAATTAGGGAAGCATTTTTCTACACTATGCTTTCCATACAAGTGGTATCAGAGCCTAGCCAGTTGTGTTATCCTTGTGGGTAGGGTTGTTTTTTTTGTATTAATTTGTTTTAGTGGGAGTCTGTTAGTGTGTCTACTTGTTTATAGATTAAGATGGCAAGAAATTCTGGAAGAATAGATATTGAGAAGTTGAATGGCTCCAATTTTGAGTTATGGAAACTTAAAATTGAGGACCCGTTGGTTGACTAAGATTTTTGGATTGCAGTGAGTGGACAGAAACCTTCAGGCATGAGGCAAGAAGATTGGGATTTAGCAGACCGGAAATCTAGAGGAATAATAAGACTAAGCCTTGCAGATTTAGTTCTGTTGAATGTACATGAGGAGAAGACTGCAAGTGATTTGTGGAAGAAGTTAGGGGACATCTACCAAGGAAAAACCTTGGTGAAAAAACTCTTCCTTAGGAAGAAGTTATATTCTCTGAAAATGGATGCAGGAACACCCTTGGTAGATCATTTGAATGCGTTTAACATGGTTCTATCTCAATTGACATCAGTCGGTGTGGCTATTCAAGAAGAAGAACATTGCATGTTGCTGCTATGCTTATTGCTAGATTCTTGGGAACATCTGGTGATGGCCATTGGTAGTAGTATGACCCAGTTCAAGATGGATACTGTGGTCAATACTCTTTTGTCAAAATAAATGAGAAAGAAGTATTCTGAGATGATAAAAGATGCACTCTCTATTCGAGGTAGACCAAAGGACAAAGACAAGAAGAAATGGAAGAAGTCCAAGTCCAAGTTTCAAGAGAGGTCCATATCTCCTGGAAAGAAGTCTAAGGTGAAATGCTAGAACTATGGACAAAAGGGTCATATTCGAAGAGACTGCAAAGAGGAGAAGAAGAGAAAGAACTCTTCTGATAATGAATCTTCTCACAGTGATGCAGATGCCTTTGTAGCAGCTCTGGCAGTGCCTGCTTCTGACAATGTCTAGTTGATTGACTCAGGGGCATCTTTCCATATGACATCTCACAAGGAGTGGTTCTCAAAGCATGAACCGTATGCTAGTGGGAAGGTGTAATTAGAAAGCGACTCAACACTGGAGATTGTTGGGAGAGGAATAATTAAAATCCGATTTCCTGATGGGAGAATAAAGGGAATCAATGGAGTTTTGCACATACCAGGTTTGGCAAGAAACCTACTTTCTATAAGCAAGCTGAATGATGTTGGAGTCCAGGTAACATTTGTGTCTGGTGGTTGTAAGATGACTAGAGGGTCTATTAGTTTGGCTAAGGGTGAACGTGTTGGTACATTGTACAAGTTAAATGCTGAACCTGTGTGCTGTAATATAGTCATTAAGAAATCCAATAGAACTACCGAGTTGACATATGATGTAAATTCTATGGAAGCTAAACTTCCTACATAAAAGACAATTCTCTGGCATTATAGGCTTGGTCACATTGGTGAAAAAGGTTTGACAAATTTAAAGAGTAAAAATCTGGTAGGACTTACTGATTGTAACCTTGAGTTTGATTTTTGTGAACATTGCATATACGGAAAAAAAAAACCGTGTTCAATTTTATTCAATTCCTCATAAATCTTCTGACATTCTAGACTATGTGCATTCAGATGTGTTTGGTCCAATGGATGTACCTTCTGTGAGGCCCTACCCTGACCCATCCTATCTCTTCAGTTATTTTCATTTTGGAACTATTTTGGATGCTAGTTTTGACACATTATGGATAGAGAACTTTACATGGTCCCACGATTTTGGTAACATGGATATATATGGATGCTTCATTTCTATGCCTTGTGGATTATAGAATATTATATGATTCTAGATTAGGGTAATATTGTGATGATGCAAGTTATTATCTGAATTTTAGGATTTGTTATAATGTTAGAAAAATGTTCGCATATCTTGTAGATGGATCAAATTTTGAGGATTATGATGAAATTGCTTTGATTTGTGACAAATCGTATTTTATAATGTCAAGTCCTTGCAGAATGAATGTATTGTATTTTGATTTTGTGTTATATATTATATGAGGCTATTTGGGAAGTACTAATGTTTAAATTGAGATGTGCAGGAAATTATCCATGTGACCATGGAAATATTAGGGAGAATCAAGCCTAGGCCTATGTGCGTTAGTAAAACCAGGGGTTGTCTATTTGGAGAGACAACACCCCGTATGTATTATATTTTATTCGTAAATGTAAAATGTTGCATGAGTGTAAATTGTAATTATTGAATTGTTTAAATTGTTTTAGGGACAATTGCCATGTATGTAATTGTGATGTGTAATTATGTTGAAGTGTCACTTGACACCTATGTAGTATGTTGTGTTGGCAAATTGTCTTGTCACCTTTTTGGAAAGTTTTATTTTTGTTAATTGTTATATCTCCTAATTATCCTTGAAGGAACCAAGAAATCTAGGTTAGTGAGCCACAAGGAAGGTCAACTCAGAGTTGACCCGTAGGTTAACTTTAGGTGGACTTTCTGAAGGTCAAATCAACTCCTAGAGTCAATTTTAGAGCTTTTCTATTAGGCCTCATGGGGTACCTATGGGTGAAGGCCAAAATTGGCCATGTGTGTTTCCCTTAGGACTTGTTTAACCACCCAAAAAAGTGGTTTTCCCAAGATGGACGAATTCCATCTATAGGAGTGCCATCCTTGGTAGGATAACCTTCTTGGAGATAGTAATCCCTCTTCCCCATTTCATTTCCCTTCTCTAGACACCTAGGTTAGGGAGTGTGTAAGACCTAGGGAAGACCAACCTAATGGGGGATCTCTCACTCTATCCAAGAGGTTGGAAGGAGTGAGAGAGGCCTTCTTAGGCTAAGAATGGAAGCTTAGTGAGCTAATCACCCACTCTCCATCCTTGGAGATTTTTGGAAAAACTTGGGAGAAAAAAAAACAGGAAACCAGTTTTAGGAATAGAGGAATTTGGGGGCCAAAGAATTGCAGAAAGTTGTGTGGATTGGGCAGCTCATCTCCAACTAAATTTAGCATACCTATTGGCAGGATAAGGTTGGTTTTTATCTCCTCTTGTTTATGTTGTTTATGTTAGTTATGTTGTTTTGTTGAAGGAAAGAAATGCTTGTAAAGAAAGTGTTTATTTAAATTGTTGTTGAAGAAAATAATGTGTAGTTTCATTCTATGTTTGTTTTTTTGTTTGTGTTCTTGTTTTTTGGGAGTGTCCAAGATCTCTTACTCTTGGGAGAGTAGGATGATCTTGGGGTGGAAGAAGCATGACAGCCTTGGGTGAGAGGCTCTCCTTAAGGAGAGTGATCTCAAGGGTGTCCTTTGTGACCCTTGCTGCATAGCCTTGTGTATGCATTTGGGGGTCATAAGGGGAGAGAAATGGCCTTGAGCCTTTGGGGGGCATAAGGTGTGTGGGATGAATTCTGTTGAGTATTTTGTGTTGCCATGAGGTGGCTTGTGTTATATTTTGGCTGCAGTCTCCCCAATGGTACTTGGTCCACTTCCACCCGTAGATTGATCACCACAAATGTGGTGATAGTGTAGCTTGGGATGGGAAAGTGTATGTTTGTGTGTTTGCCTTATTGTTGTGTTGTATTGCTTGGTTGTAACCCCATCTAGGTCTTGATTCTCCTAGCTCGGGGGTGGCTTCTGGTAAGCCTAGGCTGGGAGGTGAGCATCCCATGGTCACAGTCCTAAATTTTCCTTGCAGGTTGCTTGAAAAAAAAAAGGGGATCTAGGAGTTGCAGATTATTTGGTTGCAGATTTCATTCAGTTTCAGATTACTATTTAGATGCAGAAAAGTAAAAATGTAAATTATGAATTGTTGCAAAACAAAGGAAAACAATGTAAATAAAGGGCTTAAGTTGATTCTTTATTTTTGTTTTAAGAAATGTGTTCTTTTAATTCAAGTCCTCATCATTAAGTATGAGAGACTGGTTGGATTATTACACCCATTTTAAGTATGGGCCACTGTAATTAAATACTCTATATGCAAAGTAAATTTATTTAAATTCTAATTAGGTTGTTGTATACTAAATCAAAATTCTGTCTCAGAATGGATTCTGTTATCTTGTTTATTTCTGCATATAAAATAAAGGAAAAAAAAAAAGAGAAGAAAGGAATGCAATGGGTTTTCAGTATTTACTTGCACAGTTTAATTATTGTTGTTTTATTTCTCTGAACTCTATTTAGGCATAGCAAAAAAAAAAAAGATCTAGTATTTACTCATTGCTGTAGGAGCATGTTGCATAGCTATTGTAAAAAAAAAAAAAGAGATATATTAGTGAAAGCTGTATATTAGGGTAAATTACACCTAGAAAATGGAAATCTAAAATTAGTAAATGTACTAGTTTCTAACTCACTCCTGCAAGTTGTGAAACAGAAAAATATAAACATATATGAATCTGGTTATTGCTGTTAATAGACTAAGGCCTGTATGCTTAGATGTTAGAACTTCAAAAAAAAATATAAGGGCTCCCAACCCTATTGTCTTAACGTTTTATTATATATATATCTATAAATATATAAGTATATATATTGAAAAATATATACCTATATATATATGAATATATATATAACTTTCTATATGTGTATATCCCTGCAACAACAAAGAAAAAGAAATATATTTGAATTTGTGCATCTCTGTTACAAAAAGATATATATAACATTGCATGCTACTATGTTAAAAATAACTCGAAATATACTTCCTAACCCTATCAGGTATATATATATATATACATATATATATATATACCCCAGCATCAGAATATGTATGTGATCTGACCTTAGCAGTGTTTATATGTATATATAAATATATATATACAAATATATATATATATATTTACCTATACATATATGATTATGTGCACCACACACACACACACACACACACACACACACACACACACACACATATATACATATATATATTTGATATTAAAAAAAAAAGGGAGCACATTATATAAAAAAAAAAGAAAGCGAAATTATTGAATAATATAAAAAAAAAAAAAACTCATTGGAAAAATCGTGACGCCAAAGGGCACCGCACGCGCCACTGTGTTTACACACAGTGGGCGGCGCCGAAGGCCACCGCACTATGTGCAACCACAGTGGAGCGGGCGGCGCCGAAGGGCACTGCACGCGCCACTGTGTTTACACACAGTGGGTGGCGCCGAAGGGGACCGCACTGTGTGCAAACACAGTGGAGCGGGCGGCGCCCGCCACTGTGTGTATACACAGTGGGCGGCGGGTTACACCGTCCGCCACTGTGTGTGCACACAGTGGGCGGCGCTGCCGCCATTGTGTGTACGCACAGCGGCGCCTGAGGGAAACCCGCGCACTTCCTCCGCCTCTCCCCACTTCGAAACCCTCCGCCGTACCTGCAATCACTCTCAATGCACACAAAAAAAAAATAGTAATATAATAAACCCTAACCCATTTCGGGTTAGGGTATAAAATAATAAGAAAATAAAACTAAGTTGAAAGATATAGAAATGCAACCCTAATCCCAATTTCGGGTTAGGGTTAGCATTTTAAGAATTATATATATATATATATATATATATATATATATATATATATATATATATATATATATAAGGGAGATTTAGATTTGGAGTTTTAAAATTAGATTTTAATTTATAATTAGGGTTAGCATTTTTAAATAAAGGATTTCCTTATTTAAATGGGAAATTTAAAATTAGAAACGGGAGTTTTAAATGGAAGTTTTTAATAAATTAACTTTAATTAATAATTAGGATTAATTAAATAATTGAGTTCATATGTGCTTATAATCTATAGAGAAATGAAATTAAATTAATCCTAGAGGGATTTAAGAAAGGAAGAGTTAATATAGTTGGATAAGCTATAACTTAAATCAAATTAATTTGTTTAATTAGTCAATAGGTTATCTTCAATTTAATTGTGGACATTAGGTTGTAATGTATATTGGAAAAAAAATTCAAAAAGGAAAATTGTAAATAAATTTTAAGAACCATTAGCTGACCGATTTGGGCCGAAATAATTAAATCACCAAAATTAAGAGGTGAGGAAAATTAGAATTGACTTAGCCTAATCCCGGTTTTAGAGGGCAAATGGTGTTATAAAAATTTAAACGATATCGGTGGGATATAAATAGTAAATTCGCGTGTGCATCAATTTATTTGATAACATTATCCTTACATGGATTGGAAATGATATAATACAATAAGATAATCAATTATCCCTTGATTTAATTAGCGACAACTTGTCTTAAGTAATTGAGCTAACTAACTAATCCGCGATGCTAATTAATCCCCTCCCAACAAGTCGCTCGCTCGAGTTGGTTAATCTACCCAACCCTAGAAGTAAGTTTATTTACCTCCTAGATAAGGCAAAACTTTAGTAAAGTTATTATATTATAGAATATGTTGCGAGTTCATGACGTCAAATTTTTTTTTTTTGTTGTTCCGTTTTTGTGCCCTAAAGTTTGGGCACGACACCTTCTTTGTCTAAATAAAAGTACTATGTATCCTTTGTTTTTGATTAAGTAAAAATAGGTTTTAAGGGACCCGAAACCTGATTACATTTGAAAGATATTCAAGAAGGAAACAAAACAAGACAGCTGCAAAAGACCAGCAAAAAAACCAGCAGCAGAGAAAGGGACAGTAAGAGGCCAGCAAGAAATTGGCCCCAAGCCCAGCATCACAAGTTAATTAAAAAATCTTCATAGTTTCCTCAGCATTCTATACCAAGAGCATCATCGCCTTGGCCGCTTCCCTCAAATTGTTGTTTTCCCGTCCAAGCTGACTCTCTTTCATTTTGGTGTCCTTCCCAATAGTGGTCTACCTAGTTCTGCGCCTAGGGTTCTGGTGGGTGGGGCTGGAAGTTGGAGCATCTTCTATAATTACTAGGTTCTTATCCTGATTTTTCCTTTCCAAATGATCCACCAATGTGTTCATATTCTGGGAAGAAACTTTAAGGACCTAGAGACTGTGGTTCATAAGGCTTTTCAAAGCCTTCTCATTACGGGCGATCCAGGTGTTGACATTGTCTTTGTCCTCCTCCACCTGCTCTTTCAGAGTTCTAATAACATCCTCCAAATGTTTCAGGTCCTCCATCTCCATTTCCTCCTCAGCTTCACTGTTTTCCGTATCCTCATTCTGTTTCCCAGAGTCGGACATCTTAATCAGCTTATTAATCTTATCTTCCAGCTCCCTTTGCTTACCTTGCATACCGGTAATGTTTTCGATAACCCATTTTTGGAAATTTAAGAATTCTAGAGTGCAGTTATGGGCGGTGTCCAAGATGGTGTTCGCAGAGTCCTTGCCCTGTTCAGTCTCCTTAGAGTTAGGGTTGTCATACTCCTTAGGATTCAGAGCATCATTCTCACTTTCTGAACCCTTAGGGTTAGAGTGAGGGTTTTCAGAGTTACCCCCTTCCTCCCCTTCACCATAGTTCTCATCCTTATTTTGCTCCATTTTAGTATCAGTGTCCTTATCCTTTTCCTCTTCTTCATCACAATGCACCTCCTTTTCCTCATACTCTGTTTCAACTTTCCTTTTTTTGTGGGTAGGGGTGTTGGGTTGATCCCCATTAGAGTCTTCGCAACTCTCAGATATATGAGCATTAATGATCAAATGATCATCCTTGGTTGCCCTAGCCTTATCCTTAAGATGTTCATATATTAGTAGAATGAGCCCCTGGTGGGCTAAAGGGTAAGAGTTAGGATTTTTAGCATGGTCTACAAGGCTCTTGTTTAGAGAGGACGTTAAATAGAAGGGCAGGGATATTTTAGCCCCATGACAAAAATGGTTCAGAATAGTGAAATGATAGTTACAAATTTTTGTAAATCTGCCATCCACAGTCAAATACTCCATTAAAGCCCTAAGAACTTTTTGCCAGAAAGGCTTTACCTACTGGGGAGTGTAGTAGGAGCTATGTATCCTTTGTTGATGATTATTCGAGAAGGACATTTGTTTACTTTATGAACAGTAAGTTAGAAGTGTCAGTTGGTTTAAGGAATTTAAAAACTTGGTTGAAAATCAAACTGGAAGGAGAATAAAATGTTTAAGAACTGATAACGGTGGTGAGTATTGCAATACAATTTTTGACAAGTACTGTGTAGACCATGGAATTAAAAGACATAAAACTACGCCTTATACTCCACAACAAAATAGAGTTGCTGAAAGGTTGAACCAGTCTCTGATGGAGAAAGCAAGAAGCATGTTGAGTAGTGCTGGACTGGAACAAAAGTTTTGGGAAGAAGCAGTTGCTACAACATGTTACCTATTGAACCGATCACCTACAACATCATTAGTAGACAAGACACCTATGGAAGCATGATCTGGTAAGAAACCTTCTCTAAGTCACATTCGTGTGTTTGGTTCAGAGGCATATGCACATGTGGTTGATGTTAAAAGATGTAAATTGGATAACAAAGCGGTCAAAAATATTTTCATTGGATATGGAGTTGGAGTTAAAGGATACAAGCTTTGGCATCTTGAGATTGGAAAGGTTGTGTACATTAGAAGTGTCATCTTCCGAGAGCTGAAACCTATGTCTTTAGATAAACCAATAGAGAAGGAAAAAGAGAAGGATGTGGTTGAATTTCCACTAGGAGAAGAAGTGACAACTCCAGATGTACCTGAAGATGAGAATGAAGAGAGTTCAAGTAGCTCTGAAAGTTCAGAAGAAGAAGAAAATGAATCCTCACCACAAGTGATAAGAAGATCCACACGAGAGAGGTGACAACCTGATAGGTTTACCCTAGATAGGTATAATTTTTCAATGTTGAATGAAAATTGTGCCTATTCTTTACTTGCTGATACTGATGAGCGTAGGACTGTAAAAGAAGCCATGGATATGTCAGATTCAGATTCTTGGTTGGAAGCCATGAATAATGAAATAAAATCTTTGGACAAGAATGGAACATGGAATCCAGTATCGTTTCCTAAAGGTAGAAATTCAGTGGGCCGTAAATGGGTTTTCAAAAGGAAGTATGGTCCAGATGGCAGCATTAACAAGTACAAGGCTAGATTGGTCGCGAAGGGGTATTCTCAAAAGGAAGGTATTGACTATGGAGAAATTTTCTCTCCTCTAGCTAAGATGACATCTATTAGATTTCTTTTGTCACTTGCAGCTACATATGATTGGGAAGTCGAGCAAATGGATGTGAAAACAACATTTCTTCATGGGGACCTTGAAGAAGAAATCTATATGTCCTAGCCTAAGGACTTTGTGAAAAAGGGTAAAGAACATTTGGTATGTAAACTAAAGAAGTTCTTTATGGTTTGAAATAGTCTCCCAGAATGTGGTATCAAAAATATGATACATTTGTGTTGTCCTTGGGATTTGTGAGATCGAAAGCTGATTATTGCCTTGTATGTTGACGACATGTTGTTCCTTGGAAATAACAAAGGCATGATCTCATACTTGAAGTCCCAATTATCCTTGAAGTTCGAAATGAAAGATTTGGGGTCAACAAACTACAATCTGGGAATGGAAATCAAGAGGGGCAGGTCTAAGAGAAAACTCTGGCTCAGCTAGAGAAAGTACAACACTAGTGTTCCTGATAAGTTTAATATGTCTGACTGTAAACAACAAGTTGTTCCTATTTTGTAGGGAACCAAACTATCTATGCATGACAGTCTGAAATTTCCAGAGGAGATAGATGACATGAAGAGTATACCTTATGCAAGTGCTATTGGTAGCTTGATGTATGCAATTTTTTTGTACAAGGCCAGACATTGCCCAACCAGTGGGAGTATTAAGCATATTTATGTCAAACCCAGGAAGACCGCATAGGGATGTTGTAAAGAGAGTTTTCAGATATCTGAAGGGTACTTCAGACTTTGCATTATGTTATCATGGTAATCTAAATGATTCAAAGAGAACTCTCGACATTTATGGTTATGCAAATTCTGATTAGGCAGGGGACATTGACAACAGAAGATCCACTAGTGGATATGATTTTGTTTTGAATGGTGGAGCAATAAGTTGGATGAGCAAGCGACAGTCTGTAGTTGCTTTGTCCACTACAGAGGTAGAGTACATGGCAGCCACACATGCTTGTAAAGAAGTTGTTTGGCTCAAGCGTTTGAGTACAGATATTGGTTTTCATGTAGGGCAGGTTGAAGTACGAAGTGACAGTCATAGTGCTATATGTTTAGCGAATAATCCTACATACCATGACAGGTCTAAACATATAGATGTGCAATTCTATTTTGTGTGTGACATGGTATAAGATAGAAAGGTTAATCTGAACAAGGTAGACACTCAGGAAAATGTTGCAGATGTGTTACCAAAATCAGGGAGCACTCACAAGTTCAGGTTGTATTCTAACTCGATGGGTCTCAGTACCCATCCCTCTCTATAATGTTTGGAACGTTCCCAAGAAGTCCAGTGAATTCCTCATCAAGTGGGAGTTTGTTGGAATTATACCTCTAATTCACTTGACCTTTGTTCATACTGATCAGGTTAACTCTGGCCGATGAACTAGTGCAAATAAAATCTGTGAACTCTATCAATATATCCTTTGCCAATGAACTCGACATATCAGAGCTTGGAGTAGTAGGTTTGAAGTCATCCTGATGACTCGACAAAGTCATCTTCAGTCATCAGGGTAGTATCGGTTATCGGATGGACAGAAAGATAAAAGAATTGTAGTTTAGATCCTGATCCAACGGTCATCACTTTACCACTATGGAAAGATGCACGTATGTTATTTCCTACAACTTGGCGACCATGGTGGGGCTCGACATAAGTGAGTGGTCCAGGTGAGATAAGGGTCGTGCAGAGCGAAGATGATTGAATGGCGATCAAGGTTGATCCAATGGTGGTCGTTATGTCATGATGGGAAATTGCTTGTTAGTATATTCCTCGTGACATGGTGACCAAGTGGTGGGACCTGACAGGAGAGCGGCTAAGGCGAATTAAAGGTCGAGTAGATCGAAATGATCGGACAGTGACCACAGAAGATCCGACGGTGGTCGCTAGGTCGCAATGGGAAATTTCTTGTGAGACTTTCCATCGTGATCTGGTGACAAAAATGAATTTTGGGTGGATAGTGAGGTTGTGCTAAGATGTCAGAGCAAGGACCCAAAATCAATCGGGGGTTACCATGTGGTGGAGCGCAGAGAGAAAGATCAGACGTTCAGGATAGCTAATTGTTTGTCTTCCCGATACCCGATGAAGTTGACTTGTCTGAGCCGAGGTTTTTGAATATGAACCGAGTCGAATCCTGGATGCAAATGGGATAAATTTTTTCTCATGAATGCAGACTGACACAAACAGTTAGATGTTTAACCGATTGGTGCAAACTGATAGTTGAATGATTGACATGAAAATGTATATGAAGCCAAGAGGAGACTTGAACATGGATGTTGTTCTGATGATAAGCCATATACTTTGGTGTGTAATTGAATTGATCAGAGTGAACATCTGTGCTGTGATAAGAGACTTTATTGTAAAGTTTCTTTGCTGAGAATAAAGTGGTCTTGTTGTCGGTGGTGGGTTTTTTCCCGAAAGGGTTTCCCACGTAAATTCATGGTGTTTATCTTTGTGTATGTTTGAATTCTGACATTGTCTCTGTTTCGCATATGCTAATCTTAGTATTCTATAAAGTTTTAAAAAACACTAGTCTTCTTTCCCCTACAATTGAAATTAGGGAAGCGTTTTTCCGCACTATTCTTTCCTTACACCACCAACACATTACATAAACTGGTCCATAACCTAGCCGAATAAGATAACATTAGGTCCAAACCCAAATCCAACACCACTGATCAATAGGAACATAAATAAGATAACCAACAACATCCCAAAAGCTATCTAGAAGCTGCGCCAACACCACATATCACGTGCATCAAAAGGTCTTCAACAAAGCTTTGTCAACAGAAGCCTTATCGGTGACCAAAAGGATTACTAGAACAGATGATAGCTCTCGAGTCATCAAATCTTGAACCAACTGATTGTGATACCCATCTGAACAACATGAATGACAGATCTAAACCCAATCCATAAGACAAATCATATCGGAGCATACCAGATCAATATCATAGACCAACCATTCTACCGTAGCCTACCAGAAGTCGGTAAACAACCAAAACAACTGGCATTGCCATCAATGACAAAAAATCAATGCAACACATAATCAATTCCTCCAATTGTCAACAATCTCCCCCTTTGGCATTGATGGCAACACTAGATGTGAAAAACATCCAAGTGCCAAGAAATGCCAAACAAGTCTCCCCCAAAGGAAGACAGTCAACAATCTCCCAAAAGATGATATAACAATGAAGTAACAAACTCCCCCTATGAATGATATCTCAGTTAAGCTTTGATCTCTCCCCTTGACTGATATTATGTTAAGCTATTTTTTTCACATATATCTCTCCCCCTTTGACATCAATGCCAGAAATCTAACATGAACATCAAAGTAAAATCGTAAATCCACTGAACCACACAACTGACTACTCCCCCTGAGTAGTAGCACCAACATATCAATCCAAAATGAATATTATCTTTGTAAGTGCATGCTAGACTAATTCTAGTCAACATCATTTAGGTCTCTACCAAAGGGGTAGAAACCCCCAATCTATCTCTGAAGTACTCAAATGATTCCTTAGGCAAAGGTTTAGTGAAGATATCTGTAATATGCTCTTTAGTGTTCACATAAACCAGTCTAACTTCATTTGCTTCCACCTTCTCCTTCAAAAAGTTATACTTGATAGATATGTGTTTTGTCTTAGAATGAAATACCAGATTCTTTGATATATCAAAAACAACAGAGTTATCACAGTGAATAACTACCGGTTCATTACAATCCACGCTTATATCCTTCAACATTTTCTTTGTCCATAGAACTTGTGTACAATTAGTAGCAACAACAACATAGTCAACTTCAGTAGTAGACAAAGATGTACATGACTGCTTCTTGCTGCTCTAAGAAACAAGTTTATGTTGGCATTGACAAAACCGGTCAATCCAGAGGACTGGTATATGAGCTAAGATTTTTCATTGATGTTTAACACTGACCGGTGAAGTGGTATCGGTAGAGTGGTGTATTTTAGTAAGCAAAGATGATGAATTGCAAACACATGGAAACAACATTGGAAACATATGAACAAAAGTTAAATCAACTCAAGGGAAGATAGACTAAGTCAACCTGTCTATCATTCAAGAAGATCCGTCATTCTAATGATGATGAATTCACAAAAGATGACTTAGGAAAGAAGACTTGAGGTTGTATGCAAACTAGAACCTCATTGGCAAACAGGGAAAGAGACTTGTTACTAGCACAACAAACCGGCAATCAAAGGATGAATCGGTAATATAGAAGTGTAGTGGTATATCGATACACCAGTATCAAAGAAGGAAGATAGGTGATCACCATAAATCTCAGAGCGGTGTTCGGTTATTCAGTTGCAGTGGAAAAAGGTGAGTTGGTGAGCTTGTGTCTATGCCAAGTCACAAGTTGGTAAGGTCAACTTCAGTTATCATGCAGTCAAGCCATGATTACATGCGGATTTTCTGGTTCGCACTTAAATGACTGAACTCGACCTAGAAGTTACTATTTTTGGGAGATGTGGTGGCAGAATTCATTGAACACTTGGCGAAATTGTTGCAAGGAGCATAGAGAAAGAGTGGGAGATTTTGAATTTGAAATCTTCCAAAATCTTTGATTGCTTTGATTGAGGAAACACCTAAAGGTGACGACATAAAATGTATAAAGTATTCTTGAGTTCATTCAGAAATTCTTGATCATAAAATTTGCAAAAGGTAGATATTGTAGAAGGCAATCCAAAGTGAAGAGCAGAGTGAGAGGAAGTGCTAAAAGGATTTAGTAGAGAAGAGGGTGTTTGAGGTAGACCGACTAAGTTCAGAGCTGAAGGTGAGAGGACTGGCCAAGTGCAGAGCCGAGAAATAGAGAACCGACAAAGTGCAGAGCTGAAGGTTAGAGGACTGACAGAGTGCAGAGCCGAGGGATAGAAGACCGATTGAGTTCATAGCCGAAGGTGTAAGAATAAAACTGGTGTTGTGCAGAGCAAACACAACCAGTGTGGATAGAGTGTGATTCTGATTGTGATCTGATCAAGCTATCAGTAGCTAATTCAGCAGATCACCCATTTGTTGCTTTCTAACCATTTCCACTTAAATCCCTTAACCGAGTGGACTTTAATAGGTCCCTTTTGTAAAATCCATTAATCGGGTGACATCTTAATTGATGTTCTTAAGTCCTTTAATCAGGCTACCTTTAACAGGGTAAAGGCACTAACCAGCCTTACACAAAATCCCTTAACTGGGTGGCACCTAACAATGTCTTTGTAATCTCCTAACAAGGATGGCTCCTCACCGGGCATACTCCAGAAGAGTACAAATTTTGTGAGTTCCTACTCACACCATGGTTTTTCTCCTATTTTGGTTTCCACGAGATAAATCTTAGTGTCACTGTCAACTTTTCATGCGTGCATATTCTACCTCAGTGACTAAGTATATTGATGAATATTAAATAAATGCAGATTAGAGTTAAAAGTTTTAATTGTGAAAAATAGATCAAGTGTTGATTCGCCCATCCCCTCTCAGCATCGGTTGCGACTAACAATTGGTATCAGAGCACCAAGTCCTTAGAATCAGAAGAAGCTTAATCATTGTAAGGAAAGATCCAAGATGATGCGAAAGGAGGGTCCTAAGTTCTCTAAGGAGAATTACACCTTATGGTGTGAAAGAATTGAACTTTTGATGGACTTGTAAAGCACTGAGAGGGGGGGGGTGTGAATCAGTGACACCAAAAATGGTACTACTTTAAACATTGACCGATAGATAAACTTAACAAGTTTGTTAAAAAATATGCATGCAATCAAAAATGATATAACAACATCCACAATAAGTAAAACATCTACCATAACACAAGTGTTTATACGTGGAAAACCCAAATAGGTAAAAACCACGGTGAGATGGGACTCACAAGTTAACTATCTGTAGTAATATATATCTGACCGGTTAGGGTCTACAAATGCTCTCCTAGGAGCGAATCCTGTTAAAGATCCCAAAGATTAGTTAAAAGATATACCCTGTAAAAGGTAGTACCCTATAAGGAGTAACCTCGGTGGAGGATTTTTAAATCCAAACTAATGGATCACTTGGTTAGAGGATTTGAACAATGAATATTGTTAGAGCTTACCCAATTAGGGGATTTGACTATTGCAGTGATTAGAAAACAACAGGTGATGTGACCTAGTAGTAACACAAATTGCTTGTATAGATCCTCTTCTGCGCACTTAACTCCTCTTTAACAACATACTTTGGTACTTAACACTTGTACCTTTACACATAGCATATCACTTTCGCTCATACAAAATAATTCATTGTGATGTCAATATATAGACATTTTAGATTTCATGTTGGCCTTTAAAAATCATAACACAATTACCTAGGTGCAATGTATCTGGTCAAGTGATCATAACTCATCACAAAACTACCGCCAAATCTTGTTGGTAAGGATAACTCATCACAACTTGTGATAACTCATCACGACTTGTGATAACTTATCACACAATCAATGAATACCGTCCGGCAACCGGCCTATTGTTTCTTGCCAGTGGGTGGGAGGGAACTATAGCATGTTACGTATAGAATCTGCCCCTCCCTACCTTCCCTCCGCGTTTCTTGAAACATAGGCCAATAGAAAGGCCCTACTATTCTAGACGAAAAAGATTTGAATCAATTGCTCAAAATTGGACATGAAACTATCGGACAGAAATGGAGAAGGTTGGATTTAAACATATAAACTATTATCCTTGATGCTCCTATGATAATCTTCATTGGATCTTCATGTTGCTGCCGAGTTATGCAGATCCACAGGTTGTCTCCATATTAGATACCACTTGTCACCATGTATCAGTTGGATATAAACCTCTAGAATACTGGTTGTAGTATAAACAACTTTGAAGTCACACTGGTAGACAATATGAACATATATGTGTGTATGCATTTCATCAATGACAACATATGATGAATTCATTACAGTCATCATCAAGCCAACAATCTCCCCCTTTGGCATTGATGGCAACACTTAGAAAATTTTCAGTAATACCGCTAAGTGTGCTTACAAAAAAAAATTAAACACATATACACATACTACCCCTTACTACATACATCATACAAAATTTTCAAAAACACACATACATATTTCTACTCCCCCTTTGACAACAATGCCAAATTGAAAAGCAATATATATATATATATATATATATATATATATATAAGTTTGTATCAAAATGTTTTACATATACAAAAACTTGAAAAACTGAATCAAGATTCATACATTCACAAGTCTCCTGAAAATAACATTAAAGTTCCTCTTCAACTGTGATAAGGTATGTGTCCATGTTTCCAGCACATTCTCAGTGTACTCAAGTGTAGACATAATCTGTGTATGGAACTCTTCCATGGAATCAAGTGTATATGTTTCTGGAGTAGCTAAAATAGCTTCTACATTCTTGTAGGCTCTCTACAGTATGTCCACTTGGGATGTGAGTAGACTCTTCAATTTCTTCAGTGACCGGAGTCTTTTTTCTTTCTCAAGATCATAGGTATCCATCCTGTTGTGCAAATCATCCACAGATTTGCTAAAATAAAAAATATAGTCTTGAAGTGGTACATATGCATTGCATATCTTTTCTAGCTCTTGCTCTATTTAATTTCACCTTTTATTAATATCAGAATAAAAGAATGAAACATTAGAAGTAGAAGCAAGATATTTTCCTCCCGTTTCAATAGCTTTTCTTAACAAATCTTTACTCAAAGATAGAGCAAGTTTCCTTGTATCAATTTGTTTCATAAGCCACTCTCCATACCTCTTCCTGTAACTCTTCTTAGCATAAGTTTGTGTTGCTTCTTCAAGTGACTTAATTTGGTCAGATGCATCATCAACCAATTGACCAATTCTGCAAATACATTTTTCAGATGTCCTGTAGAGGTTTCCGGTAGTAGACTTGATAAAATATCTATTGCATTCTGAATTGTTTTAGCTTCCATTCTTTTCTCTTTAAGTCTCTTCTTGTGTGCTCTAGATTGCATGATAGTTGCAATCTTCATCATTTCAGATGCACTCATATTATCAATAATTATAGGCCCTGATATGCCTAGTGAGTCATCATCATCTTCATTAGTCTGTTGAATGACTAAAGTTTTTGCCAGTTCATAAGATGTTACCTTAACAATTGATTTCACTTGTCCTTTCTCCATTTCTTGTTCAAAAATTTGTGTGTCAACATTTTCATTAGATTCCTTCTGAATGTTCTGTGAAATCGGTGGGGATTGGGGTTTCTCAGGTTGTTCCTTTGCTGGTGGAATATCCACTCTTGGTTGAGTTGTCGGTTTCTCAACTGAAGTAACCTGTAAGTTAGTGATTTCAAGTAGCTGCATATATGGTACAATGATGTCTCCAGATAGATCAATTGTATCCTGAATATCATCAACAACTTGGATGATAGTGTCATCCTTCTTCTTGACAGTATAGACCACGTCAGCTTGCACAATTCATTCTTCATCCATTTCAGGTCGATCAACAGTATCTTTCTCATCCTTAGAAGAATGTATAAGATATTCCATGTGTTTGATATTACGAGCAATATGATGAGTCTTAGTCTCAACAAGTTGCACTTTTTCATTGATCAGCTTCAGTCTTCTTGTTTTGTAAGCAAAATGAACTTTATACTTATCATCTAATTCATTCAACTCATCCTTTGACAACTCAGGAAAATATTTTACAAATACATCATCTATGATTCCTTTTTCTTTCTTTATCGCTTCCTCCCATTTATTCAAAAGAATATTATACAAGTAATTAGAGATATCCTTTTCAAGATCATGTGGTAATATATTGTAATGGCACAAATAATTGATTACCTGTTGAATGATTTGCTCCTTTTCATCTTCAGTGAAAGAATCAAAATGTTCTTTGACATTTTCAAATATGTTTCTCCCTAATGTCTTTACTGTCCTCTCAAAGGTAGTCTCAGGCTTGTAAGTTAAGATATCAAAAGGCATAGTTGCCTTTGGCACTTCCTTCACTACTCTATCGATTGCTTTCATTTTCCTGGGTTCTTCCTCAGTGTCAATACCTTCAGATTCTTCTTGGAGAATTAGTTTCCAACCACTTTTCTTAGATGCATTCTCCTTCTTTGCATAAACTTTAGGTGTCAGTTCCTTTTTGGTTTGGACACTTTGTGTCACTCTTGTATTTTTCATCACTGGAGGTTCTTGCTCAGCCTTCTTTTTCTTACCTTTACCACTTGTGGTAGGAATAATACTGGTTCCAACTTGTGCAGTCCGATCTTAAACAATATTCATTTTTTCCTTCTTTTTATCCTTTGGAGATGCCAACAGGTTATTAGCATAACTAATCAGTAAGTTATAGTTGACCTCATAACTCATATCTTCCATTTCTTCTTCTCTACACTCAATTGTCTCCATTCAACAAAAATCAGTGGTAAGTATGAAAACAATGTCCTTAGCAAAATATTTTACTACATCCTTAGGCAATCTTACTCTCATGCTCATTTTCTTTTGAAATTCATTGAAGTATTTGTTCATTGCAGCAGGAAAGGTGTTCTTCACAACCTTGATACTATTCTTAATCTGGGCAGATACCGATAGATCCTTAGACCATTCAAGATCACCTATTCCTGGTAGGAAATTCTAAAAAAAAAAAGAATAGCCCAATCAATAATTGTCCAAATTTAAACCTTAGACTGTTGTCCTTCCTAATAGACTAAATATTTAACATTAATTAGCTCCTTATGGCCTCACATAGGTCATAATTAGTATTTTTAGCTATCATCTTGTAAGCAGTATGCACTGCTGCTGGTGGAACAATATTTAATCTGCTAGAGTAGAATACCCAGTAGCCTATAACCATAGCTGCCAACTTTACCGTTGGGTCCCTAATGTTATTGACAGAAAAATCACACTTACCAAATGTTGATTCAGTTAGAGTGTCTACTGTCTCTTTTGAAATATGCCTCAGCATAGGTACTTCATCGGTTGAGTGAAAACCAGTTACAACTTGAATAGCTTCCTTGGTTATAGTATGAGTCCTTTCTAAATGCATGTTTTCTCCATGAACTCGACTCAAAATAATTTGTACATGTTCTTCAAAATCTTCAAGAAAGTAATTTGCATTATGAAAAACTCTTCCATAAACCCTAATATATTCTATTTGAATCTTTCTGTTTTCATCGCAAAGGGATTTTAACTAAGAATATATCGACAATAATCCTAAATCCTCAATCTTGCAATCAATGTAGCTGGACAAATCTCCTTTCACTATAACACCACTAGGAACTTGTGATAAGGCATTATAAGACACAATTTGTTCTGCTTCAACAACTTCCATAGGTTCAGATGTAACCATTAATCTTTCTACTAGTTTAGAAGATGATGCCATTCCAGATAAACTAGATTCGAAGCAGGATTTTTCAAATAAATACCTTATTTCACGCACGTTGCCTCTTTAACTGTTTGAATGCACAAGTGCACACCAGTTTAGTCTTCTCCAACCTTCAAATCTATTTGATAACTCAAATCACAATGCAACTTTGACAAATATCAACCAAAAATCCTTTCTTAGCTCTGCAAGCGCTCAAAATTTCTTTCTCTAATGCGTTAGGGTAAAAATAACAAATTGAAAACTCAATTTTATTATTTTTACCTACTGTATTAAATGGTTTCCCTTTAGGGTTACACACCCTAATTACACTGCTTAATGATACATAGATGTAAAACCGGTTGATAACCGATTGACAAAAAGTTATCAAAATTTCATGCATTCAAATTCTCTTATCACTCATTCATTTCAAGGGGTCCGAAGGTGGATTTACCATTAAGTTCCCCTTAGCCATATGAAAAAGCTTAGTTCACCGGTGCAGGATTCTCCACATTTGGTGAAGGAATAATTTCTTCTCCAGGTGAGTCATCACTCTTCTTCTTCCATATTCAATTCATTTCTTCTTTGGTTTCTTCAACATTAACTTTTTGCTTTCCTTTCTGATCTTTAGAAGGGTTGACCGGTTTGCTATTTCTAGATCTACAAAAATTTTCCAAGTGTCTCGGTTTGTGATAGTGATAGCAGGCCATACCAGATGATTTCCAAGGTCCTAGATTACCTCTCCTGGTTCTTCTTCTACAATTCATAGCCACATGACCAAAGTTGTTACATATGGTGCAAATGACATTTGCTACCTATTCTATCTCAAATGAACTAAACCAGTTGTCGTAGGGTCTTTGCCAGTTCATGTTGACCCGATTGTCAAAATTTCTCATCCATTTGTCATTTGGTCTTAAATGCATATGTGGTATAGGATTATTCGCTCCATATCTGCATTCAAGTGATCTATGTCGATACATTTTACATGTGAAGCAATGACCTTAAAATTTATTGGACACCTACCTAGCATTAGTATTGTAGCTAGCATTTCTATTAGGGTTGTCTCTACAAAAATTTGCAGTGTGACAAGGTTTATGGGAAACAAAGCAAACATGTTTAAAGACCTTCTTACTGGTAGGCTTTTTGACCGTAGGAGCATATTTATTCTTAAGAGTGTTGCTCTTGGTACCAGAGCATTCATCTTTTTTAGATGTGTGAAAACCAAGTCTAGAGGTATCACCATTCATCCTTTGTGATTGAATTTGTTCTTCCAGCAAGATAGAACTTCTGTTGAACTTTTCCAATTTTCCATTTTCTTCAGTGATTTGTCTAGTGAGATCTTCATTATGTTTTGATAGGTTCTCTCTTAGAGATGATTCTAATTCAAGATCTAGCTGTAGGTTCTCTTTTTCTTCTCTTTCTGCATTCAAATTCTCATGCAAGGTAGAATTATCTTGCTTGATCTTGGCAATCTCATGATCTCTTTCTTTGGTGAGATCTTCAATAGATCTCCTGGCTTCCAATTCCTGACTCATGTGGATAGTAAGACCTTCTAGCTCTCTCCTCAGATTTAGCTTTTCACTATTTATTTTTTCAACTTCCTCAGCTAAAGCATCAATATTGGCCTCATCTGAAGAACTATTATCAGATATTTCTAACAATTGTTCAGTTAGCTCTCTTATTTTGACTTGAGAAGCTTTCAGTTTGACCCTTAGGGTTTCAAGCTCATTCCTACTAGCCTCAAGCTCTCTATCCATATCAAAGTAGCTCATATCCCCCATGATAGCTTTAGAGTTTTATTTCAAGTGATTAGGATTTAAGGAAGTTAGGCCTTGATACCAGTTGATGGACTTGTAAAGCACTAAGAGGGGGGGTGAATCAGTGACACAAAAAATAGTACTACTTTAAACACTCACCGGTAGATAAAATTAACAAGTTTGTTAAAAAATATGCATGCAATCAAAAATGATATAACAACATCCACAATAAGTAAAACATCCACCATAACACAAGTGTTTATATGTGGAAAACCCAAATAGGTAAAAACCACAATGAGATGAGACTCACAAGTTAACTGTTTGCAATAATATATAACTCACCGGTTAGGGTCTACAAATGCTCTGCTAGGAGAAAATCCTGTTAAAGATCCCAAAGATTAGTTAAAATCTATACCTTGTAAAAGGTAGTACCCTATAAGGAGTAACCTAGGTGGAGGATTTATAAATCCAAACTAATGCATCACCCGATTAAAGGATTTGAACAATGAATCTTGTTAGAGCTTACCCAATTAGGGGATTTGACTATTGCAGTGATTAGAAAACAATAGGTGATGTGACCTAGTAGTAGCATAAATTGCTTGTATATATCCTCTTCTGCACACTTAAATCCTCTTTACCAACATACTCTGTGACTTAACACTTCTGCCTTTACACATAGCATATCACTTTCGCTCATACAAAATAATTCATTGTGATGTCAATAAATAGATATTTTAGATTTCATGTCGGCCTTTAGAAATCATAACACAATTACCTAGGTGCAGTTTATCTGGTCAAGTGATCATAACTCATCACAGAAATACCGCAAAATCTTGTCGGTAAGGATAACTCATCACACAATCAATGAATACCAGTTGGAACTATCAATACCGGTTGGAGTTAAACATATAAACTATTTTCCTTGATGCTCCTGTGATAATCTCCGCTAGATCTTCATGTTGCTATTGAGTTATGCAGATCCACAGGTTGTCTCCATATTAGATACCAGTTGTCACCATGTACCTATTGGATATAAACCTCTAGAATATCGGTTATAGTATAAACAACTTTGAAGTCACACCGGTAGACAATATGAACATATGTGTGTGTATGTGTTTCTTCAATGACAACATATGATGAATTCATTACAATCATCATCAAGGCAACAACTTTATCTAAGATCCCTAGGAGAATATTACTGGAATCATATAATCATAGAGTACATTGAACCTTTAAGGACTCTCACTCTGGATCAGATCAAGGAAAGGCAAGGTAATACTACTGCTATGGATCTAATTGTCAACACTCTTTCTGATAATGAATTTGTTGAGGTTCAAGATTTGAAATTTTTTTTTCATATATGGAATAAGCTAAAGACAGTATATGGGGGAGATCCTAACATTTAAAAGGCTAAAGTAGACAATCTGAGAGGAAAATATGATGAGATGAGGATGTAGGAAGGAGAAAACATAGAGCAGTATAGCAAGAGAATAAAGGATGTAGTAAACTCCATTAAAAGTGTTGGAGGAAAGCTTGAGGAGGATGATGTGGTTAACAAAATCCTGAGAACCTTGCTACCACAATATGTCATAAAAGTCTCTGCTATCCAGGAACTCAGATCCTTGGGAACAATTGATGTATCTCTTGACTCACTGATCGGTAAGTTGACTACTTTTGAACTGAACAATTATGACAACAACATACCAAAGATTGATGCTACTTTGAAAGCCTCCATATTGATGCATGCACTAAGAAGGAGAAGATAAGAAAGTGGAAGTAGTTCTACTACAAGAACCGGTCATTCCCATGAAAGTGACAATCTGTTATTCGAGGAACATGAGCAAGATGAAATTGAAGCTCTATTGGCAAGAAGATTGCCCAGACGAAAAGGAAAGTATAAAGGTAAATTACCCTTAAAGTGCTTCTGCTGTAATAAGATAGGTCATATTGCTTTAAGATGTCCTGACAATGATAGAGATAGGAAGGATAATTTCAGAAGCTACAGGGATAAGAGCAAGGAGTGTTATCTTGCACAAGAAGGAGTCATTGATGAAGAATCAGAAGGATCTGGTGGAGATGGAATTGTGTTTGTGGTTGTCAAGGAGGATAGCACAGAGGAAGGAGATATGGCACTAATTTCTAGTACAAACTAGTGTGGAGTATGGGTGATTGATAGTGGTTGCACTAACCATATGACCGGTAACAGAAACAAATTCCTTAACATAGAGGAACCGTGAGATTCGGAAATGATGCTCCTTGTGCAGTAAAAGGTAAGGGATCTATATCCCTTAATGATAAACCAAATTGTGATGATGTCTATTGGGTAGAAGGGCTAAAATATAGTTTTGTTAAGTGTTGCACAACTTAAGAATAAGGGTTACCGGTTAGAATTCAATGAAGGAATATGTAAAATAAATGACAAATCAGGAAGTTTGATTGCTACCGGTAAATAGTCAAGAGGCAATCTGTTTCACCTAGACACCACCATAGGTAGTTGTCTAATGGCTAAGGTAGAAGATAGTTGGTTGTGGCACAAAAGACTGTGTCATGTTAACTTTGAGAACATAGAAAAAAGTTAGTAAGACAAAGTCTGTCAGAGGTGTGCCTAATACAGTGAAACCTAGAAATGCTATGTGCAAAGAATGTCAACTAGGAAAGTTGACCGAGTCTAGTTTCAGCAGTAAATCCTTTTCATCTAAAAATGCATTGGACTTAGTTCATACAGAACTGTGCGGTCCTTGAGAACCAAGAGTTTCTATGGAGACTGGTATTTTATGTTTTTTGTGGATGACTTCTCAAGAATGATGTGGGCTGTATTCTTGAAGGAAAAATATGAAGCCTTTCACATGTTCAAAGTTTTTAAGGCTCGAGTAGAGAGAGGAACCGGTAAGAATCTTAAGTGTCTGAGATCAAATAGAGGAGCGTTCACCTCTCAAGAGTTCATGAATTACTGTGAGGAATAGGGGATTGTGAGACAAATGTTTGTACCCAGAATACCTTAGCAGAATGGGGTTGTGGAAAGAAGAAACATAACTCTTATTTATTGTGCAAAGACTCTGATGATACAGAATGACATTCCACATATTTTCTAGAGAGAGCCAATAAGCACTGTTGTATATACCTTGAATCAGATACAAGTAAAGAAAGGGACAAATATACTCCCTACAAGTAAAGAAAGGGACAAATAAAACTCCCTATGAATTATGGTGTGGATACTCACCTAATGTTTGTTATTTCAAAGTATTTGGGAGAAGGTGCTATATCAAGAGGGATGAGTACACGAGAAAATTTGATCCCAAGAGTGATGAAGGAACCTTCTTAGGTTACTCTACAAAGAGTAAGGCATACCGGTGTTTGAACAAAAGGACTGACAAGATTGTGGAAAGTGCAAATGTCAGAGTAGATGAGTACTCTGAGAAAAATGAACATGATAGAAAAAGTGAACTAGAGGACTATAAAAGGTTTGAGTACAATGTACCAGTGGAACCTGCTAAAGAAGATCCTGTTGAAGTGGCAAATGAAGAGGCTTGTGAAGTAGAACCTACACAACTGGTAGAAGAATCTCCAAGAAGTGAACCGGTATTGGATAAGTATGTTAGAAACAATCACTCTACTGAAAATATCATTGATGACAAAGATGCAGGAGCTCTAACCAAAAGAAGAGCAAGAGAGAATGGTTGTATTCTCTCCATAATTGAGCCCAAAACAAAAAAGTAGGCTCTAAAAGATGATGACTAGGTCAAAGCCATGGAAAAAGAACTGGAGCAAATCAAGAAAAATGAAACACGGACCCTAGTGCCTAGACCGAAAAACAAAAATGTGATAGGCACTAAATGGGTGTTCATAAACAAAATGGATGAAACTAGTAAAGTGATAAGAAACAAAGCAAGATTAGTTTGCAAGGGCTATGCTCAGGAAGAAGGTTTGGACTATGGAGAAACGTTCGCACCGGTGGCTAGGTTGGAAGGGGTCAGAATTTTTCTGGCCTACGTTGCTTACAAAAATATAAAAGTCTATCAAATGCATGTCAAATCGACATTCTTAAATGGTGTGTTAGAGGAAGAAGTATACATAGAGCAACCAGAAGGGTTGCATCTGCATATGGAAGAAATATGGCATGCAAGTTGTAGAAGGCTCTATATGGGCTGAAACAAGCACCAAGAGCTTGGTATGAGAGGTTGCACTCATATCTGCTAAGAATAGGATTCAAAAGAACCAGTGATAACAATAACCTATATCTGAAGACTGGAGCTGAAGGAAAACATCTAATTGCTGAGATCTTTATAGATGACATCATCTTTGGAGGAGATGATGAGATGAGCAAAAGCTTTGTAGAACAAATGAAGCAAGAATTTGAGATGTCCATGATTGGTGAGATAAAGTTTTTTATTGGTCTGCAAGTCTCACAGCTAAAGAATGTCATCTTCATCAATCAGACTAAGTGCATAAGGGAAATTCTGAAAACTTTTGGAATGGAAGATTGCAAACCTGTTGGAACTCCAATGGCTACAGGTTGCAAGCTCTCTAAATATGATGAGGCTGGAGAAGTGAATGAGACACTTTACCGGTCCATGATCGGTAAGTTGTAGTATGCAGTACATAGTAGACCAGACATAGCACAAGTGTTAGGATTCCCACATATACTGAGAGGGGGGGGGGGTGAATCAGTATCTAACTGGTTTGATGATTTTCTTAACTTAAAACATGTCGAACAGATTAATACTGTGTATTGGTAAACATAAAGTAATGCAATAAAAAGAGATAAAAATAACCACATTAAAAACACACCATAACACAGTAGTTTAACGAGGAAACCCGGTGTGGGCAAAACCTCGGTGGGATTTGTGACCCACAATATTCACTTACTGGCCAATAAGAGAATATTACTACTACAAGAGGGGCCTGCACATGCAGGAAGCCAAGTGCCTAGAGCTCACTGCTCAATACAAAATGGGAAGTCTCACTTGTTATTATTTACTAAGTTGTCATTATTTTTATGACCAAAGTCATCCTATATACTCTAGTCGATTAATACTACTGAAATATTCAGTCGGTAAGCACTAAAGCAGTCAGTTACAGAAGAAAGGAGTCACAGAGTTAAGTATACACCGAGCTATCTACCGAGTAACGTTCTATGTCTACCAAGTAGCAAAGAAGGTATACCAAGTAATTTGAACCGAGTAGAAACGTGTTACCAGTTTCAATGAACCTGGACACATATGTGGAAACGTGTTACAAGAATCGAGGAACAGGGAACCGTTATCACATAGGAAATTGCACTTCAAGATTTTGTATGATTTTGAGGAAGTTTATCCAATGAAATAATTTCAATGTTTATTCATTCGATGAAACTTGTTTGTAAGATCAAAGCGTGAAGAAGATCATCATCCCAGAGATCTATTTATACAGAGTGATTTGAGAATAAAAAAGAGAGAGACATGTGTGATATAAGAAGTTAAAAGGAAAATCATAAGAGTACACATTGAGTTGTGACTGTTACGATTGACAAAGATATTCAGAGGTCACCAAGAAAGTCTTCAGAGAATAGTTTAAGGGATAGAGTAAATAGAACGGTTTACTGAGTTGATTTATCAATTACCGAGGTATGCTATGAGCAAGGTAATTTCATATTGAGCACATAGAATCTGCTATAACATTTCAGATGTAAAGTTGCAGATATTTGAAAAGATTTTATTGAATCAATTGAGTTGTAATAGAAACCTTTAACAGGGTAAAAGACTCTAACAAAGTCTATAAATTGTAAAGCCTTTAACCAGGTGCAACATTTTGTACAAGTGTTGTAAAATCCTTTAGCAAGGTAGATCTAAAGATCTTGATACTCCTAATAGGGTAAGCTATCAGAAATAGCTAAACATGTAGCTCTAACCGAGCAACCTTTATTATTGCAGTAGTGAAGTTGTGGGTGCCATCCCCACCACAATTTTTCTCTCTAACAAAGAGTTTCTACATAACCAAAATATTTGTGTTATGGAGTGAAATGTGTATGAATTTTATTTCTATAATTATGTGTTAGCTTTATATTATGAGATCAGCAATTTACAATTTATGTTTATCAGTAAGATTGTTTTTGGAGAAAAGTTTTGAAGTATTGATTCACCCCTCCCCTCTCAGTACAATAGCTTTCCTAGTTGGACCTAACAATTGGTATCAGAGCTTCAATCTTGGAAAAGGGTTTAACAACCTAAAGAGAAAGATCTTATCAATGGAAGGCTACAAACAAACTTGGAGAATTGTGAATCTTCAAGAAGAATTGGATCATGCTAACCAAGTGATTGCAGATATGCAGAGACAAATGCAAAGATCACTGAAAGTTAGAAGAAGGTTATCTGATGATTTACAGGACTCACAAGAGTTGGTAGAACAAATTGAAACATCATTTGAGAACAGTATATCAGAAGAGACTGAAGAAATGATTGGAGAACTGAAAGAAAAGAACAAAGCACTGACTGAACAACTGAAGGCAATGAAAAGAGAACATGAACATTTCAGCACACAGATGATTGAAAATCTTGATGCATTAAGAACAACTAAGGATAACATAAGAGACATGGAAAGGGAAAAACAACAGCTAGAAGCATTGATGTCTGAAAAGAATGATGAAATCACAAGAACAACTGGAATTCAATATAATCTTTTTGATCAATTGGGTTATGCACATCATGAAGCAAATCTAAAAGAAAATGAGAATCAAGCATTGAAACTTGAATTATCAAGATTGTCCAATGAACTTGAAGTAGAGAAGAAATCAAAAGAAACACTGAAGAAAAGTTATGAAGCATCAAGGATGTTGGATGAGCAACTAAATATAAGAAGACCTAACAAAGATGCAAGACTCGGTTACAAAAGGAAAAACTCTACCGAGAAAGGAATCAACACCACCGAGAGAGGGGAATCATCAAAGCAAGCTAGAAACAAGGAGAACATCAAAGGAAAGAAGCCTATCTGCAACTACTATGGAAAACAAGGACATACTACCAACATGTACCAAATCAGAAAAGGTAAGCAACCAAATGTCACTAGGTCTGGTAATTATTGTTACAATTGCAATAAGTATGGTCACACATCTAAACAATGTAGGACAAAGTCTGCTAGCAATTTTCAGAAGGCAAAATTCAAGGGGTTTTGCAAAAACTGCAATAGATATGGACACAGTACCGAGAAGTGTTGGTTTAAGCAGAAAAACTATATGAGGTCTTCACACCGAGCAAATACTAGAAGCTATCGAACTCACACAGATCTTAACCGACAGTATACTGCAGTACCATGGGATTACAATACAAGAATATGGTGTGAATGTTGTGGAAGATATGGACATATAAGTGCCAACTGCATGATAAGGTTTGGAATGAACCACCGAAGATCATGGAGAAATCCTAGTATGGCATGCTTTCATTGTCATAAAGTTGGGCTCTTGGCTAAAGATTGCAAAGATCAACCCAAAGGAGATATTGAAGAGATAAAAATCAAACTTCAGAAAATCTAGAAAAAGAAGGAAATTGAGTCAAAAAATGAAGAAAGCATCTTACCTACCAAGTTAGGTGCATCTACTTTGAATTAATCAGTAAAGGTATGAAGGGACTGCATTCTCTTAAGGTTAGATCTTAACAGTTCCTACTTTATCATGTACTTAATTTCAAAATTTGCATAGCTAAGATGCATTAGCAAGTTTGAAATTCTATCTAGTCTTTTGGAGAACCAAAGCAGTCGGTAAGTATAGGAAGCCTGTCTAGTCAGTAAAAGCGTAAAAGGAAGTCAATCGGTTTAGTGGAACCGAGGGCATTTAATATTTTCTTACCTAATTGCACAAAGCCCAATAAGGTAAAATGTGTACTTAAAGTTCTTCATGGGGTCATTTTACACTTACCAGTTATCAAAAGAGTAGAGCTAAGCGATTCAAAGGCGATCAAACATCTCCCGAGCAAATTCCAAGGTATTTATACAGCAATCTCAAACGCATTTTCAAGCCAGTTAACCGATCAATATCAATTGTGAGCATCTGCATTATATTTACTAAGTCGAAAGCATTTTCTGGTTAGTTAAAACCCTAAGCTCTTTTGTTAGTAGAAATCCAAGTTTAAAATGGCTCCTAAGTTGCAGAAACTTGTTGTAATTGTGAATATTGAGAAGCCCTCACTAAAGTATTCCTTACCTCCCAAAGTTGCATCTGAACCCGATGAGAAAACTGCATTTTCTCTTATTCCGGATAGGGTTCTATTGGTTGAAGATGTCAGATTCTACACTAAGTGTCATGTTGAAGAGCTAGGTCATACCGAGATCAAGGACACGTATGATGAGTTATGCACCGATGGAATCCTAGATAGCAAGTATAAGCATATCAAAGTCAAGGGATTGACCGAAGCCCTAACCTACCCTCGAGTTTTCAAACCCCAATGGGTTAAATTTGTTTTGAGCAGAGTTCACGATGACTTTATATGGTTAGAGGAGCAACCATTCAAAATCACCAAGGATGTTATTCACATAATAACCAGATACCCTATATATGACCATGCCCGAGCATAGAAAATGATTTCACAGAAGGAATCGATAACTTTAATCGGAGTTGAGTATGATTGTAGAGGTCTTAAATTGAATAATGTTACAGATGCAGAGCTAAAGTTTGCAATTAGAGTCATCAGTTATTGTTTCTTTCAATCGGCAAGAGAAAACAGTGTACCATGTGCAGCTGTAGATCTGGCCTAAAAGATTGTGAAAAAGGGTATGAAGATTGATCTATGTGAAGTGTTGTTGACAAACCTATTTGAAAATCTCAACACTATAAGGAAACCTAAGAAGAATAACTCGGCAAACACACTAAAGTTTGGGTCACTCTTAGTGTGCATCTTTTTCTATTTTCAGAAATTCTTCCCATCAGTCGGTAACATAGTTTGGGAGTTACATCGAACAATCACCCATCAAATAAATGACTTTATCAATCAGTTAGTTGATAATTTCAATGAGATAATGGATGATTACTTCAACAAATTTCAAGAAAAGATGCATAACAGGTACAAAATCCCACCTCAGTTAGTGGAAAAATATAAGGATGATATATGTTTTGAAGTGGACACCGACTACTGTTATGTCAATGCAGTAGATCCGAGAACTCAATCTCTACCATCCATGGGTTATGAGATGGATCTTGATATTTCTCAACAACAAATAGATGCCTTTCTGTCACTTCCAAGGCATGCTACTGAGATCAGGTATGGTACCTATGAAGAGGTAAAAGAGAAGGTAAAAATGAGCATAGTTGTACCGAAGGCTACAAGAAAAGCCACAAAAATGATCAAAGTGCTAACTGAGAAATTTGGAGAAGGTTCTACCTCCACTCCTATAAAGAGTGATCAACTTACAATTGAGGAAGAATCTGAGGCTCAAGAAGCAGTAATCGCTCTGAGCACCGAGTCGCCAAAGGGAAAAATATTGAAAAGGAGGAAACATGTACACCTAAGGTATCACCGACTCCACGAGTGAAGCGCCCTAACACTAGATCATCTGCAGTGTCACCCAGTAAGAGGCAGAAAAATGTTGATGTGCCTAAAGTTACAAAGACTTATAGAAAGTCGACCAGGAGACTCATTTTGAATAAGGAGTCAAGTGACATAGAATTTGAAGACAAAAATAAATTTCAGATTGTTAAAAGCACAAAGGAAGATGTACACAGTGTTGACAACTTTTGTTCCAAATTGAAACAATATGGAGGATTTGGGTCATTCAGGTATGTAAAATATGACTCCGAGATAGAAGAAGAAAATAGACAAATAGAAGAGTCAGTTGTATGTACACTTCTTAAATTCTGAGTAGTTCCATTGGAAGTAAGTAATTTTCTTCCAAATGCATTATATTCTCACATCGACAATAGATGGAAATATGCTATGGACTCGGAGAAGCGAATAAGAGAAAGAGTTTTAATACATCTCTTTCCAGACATGTTGGTAGATGATATTAGAAATCATTTGAAAAACTAGCAAACAAACTTTCAAGTCAAGCATAGAGCCTTGAAAATGATGAATGGACTTTATCTTGAAGTCGAAAAGGAAACAAAAGAAAAATGGCAAGAAATCTTCAAAATTTAGACTGAAGAAACTCAAGGTGAAGTTGAAATAGTTGACATTACCGAGCAAGATCCTACTTCAACTATTCAACAAGATGAGGATGTCATGGACATTGAGGCACCGAAACAAGAGATGATAGAAGGAAATGCCTATGCCAAACTGGTATCTAGTGAATCAGTTTTGGAACAAGTCAAGTCCTATCCTCCGGTAACTCAGCAAGTTTCAAATGAGAAACCTCAGGACACTGATCAAGGCAAAGAGGGTCAACAATCTACAAAAGGAGAATCTACTTCTCAGGCCACTGGGGAACAGACTTCTCAAGCACCTGCATGCACTGAAATTGTTGCCACTAAGACCCCAAGGAAAGAATCACCAAAGGACACATTAGAGGCTAAGGAAACCGACAAAAGTGTTGCCTCTACCGCACAACCTACCAAGGGTGAACAAGACTCCAAAGCCATTGTACTCATTCAACTGGTGAAAGCCTCATCATCCAAAGAAAAGAAAGTGAAGAAGCATAGTTTCAAGGTAGATCTATCAAAGCCTATTGTGTTGCCAAATGTTGACATTTCAAAACTGAAAGGGCAAGCACTTATTGAATTCGGAGAACTCTGTAAAGCCAAAGCAGAACAAGAAAGACAAATGGCTATTCAGAAGAAGAACTGAGTACTTCAGAAGGTTAAAGAATTATTGACAGACATGCTACCTGAAGCTTCTATGAATAAAGATGCTACCATCCATATGCAACTCGATGAACTACTCACTAAATTAGAAGCATTAGGAGTAGACACATCAGAATACCTTAGCAAGTTGAAGGACAAAGAGCTAACTACCAAAATGATTGAAGAAGTGCAGAAAGCAATTGCCATAGGTAAAGTCAAGCTTGTTAGACTCATTGCTGAGTTGTCCCCTCAACTCAAACATATTCTTTATTTATTTCAAAAGCTCTGTACATTTTCATTATTTATTAAGGATATAAGACCAAAGTTATTGAACAAGAGATTACCAATCTCTCTAATAAATTGACCACTGAGCCAAATTCTACTCAGAATTTCTATACCAAGCTGCAAACTCTTATGGCTCAACAGTTAGAACTTTGGAATGAAGAGCACAAAATAAGGATGGATATCATGAATCTTTAGACCTTATTTATTCCCCACTTATCATCAGTGCAAGAGTAGATCAACCGAGCTACCCACTTATCCACTCAACAAGAGGGAAGCACTATAGATGGTTTGATTTCACTATTAGCTGATATTACAACTCAGAATTCCCTAATGGATAGTGTCAAGGATGCACTCTCCACTGCTCTCACCGACACCAGTAGAAAGTATAAATCTATTTTTGACCAGTTGCCTCCACCTAATGGTAACTATTTTTGATGTTTGTCAAAAAAGGGGGAGTATACCAAGTATGTACCGAGTATAAGAGTGTACAGTGTACTGAGCAGAATAAAGTATCCGAATGTATAGTTGAATTTGGCAGGGGAGCATAGAACACAGAGCAGTGAACACTGGGCATTGATCACAGGGGAGATAAGGGGAGTATATATTTGAGTATGTTACTATTCATTGACAATTATATATATTGTCATTTTAGTCAAATTTTGTAAGTATATAGATTTTGAGTTATGACTTTGAAAGGAGTTTTGTCAAACATACCAAACTAATGTCAAAAGGGGAGATTGTTATTATTTACTAAGTTGTCATTAGTTTTATGTCCAAAGTCATCCTATATACTCTAGTTGGTTAATACTACCGAAATATTCAGTCGGTAAGCACTAAAGCAATCAGTTACAATAACTGTTAAATTCACCAGATGTGAATTCTCCACCCTGATCAAACCTTAAGCATTTAATCCTCAATACCGTCTCTGTCTCAACTTTAGCTTTAAAGATTTTAAACATTTCAAATGCTTCAAATTTCTCCCTTAGAAAAGTAACCCACTTCATTCTAGAATAGTCATCAATTATTAGCATAAAATATCTAGCACCCTGAAAACTTTTGATTCTAGTAGGACCACACAAATCAGTATGAATAAGATCAAGAAAATTGTTAGATTTGTCTGTATACTCTTAAAAGAAGTTCTGATTTGCTTTCCCATTGACATTCCTTACATACCAGATTATAAGGATTCACAATCTTAGTTATATCTCTAACGATCTTAGTAGAATTGATCTTTACAATGCAATCAAAATTTACATGACACGAGCTCTTAAGCCATAACCAACTCTCATCAATTTATGTAATCAAACATGTCTTCTGATTAGAGTTCAAATGAAAGATGTTACCATAATCAATCCATGTTCACAATTCTCATGAATGAAATGGTGACAATTATCAACAAGAGGTTGCTTGAGAGGAGATGAAAGAAGCATTAAATTCTTGAGAAGACATGAAGGTTACCTTAGGAGGTAAGGGTTAAGGTTAGACTAGGGTTATCCATTGGATAAAGCTTTTACCCAAGGGGTAAACTCTTGTACAAGGGTTAAAGGGATAACCAAGGTTAAAACCATGAATGCTTGATGAGATCCTTGGGTTAGATGAGGGTTGAGTTAGAGAGAAAGTCTCTAATCATGCAAGAAGGTTGAGTTAATAATTAATGGTTATGTAAGAGTCTTAAATGGTTTAGAAGACTTTGAGGGTTAACTTGTTGATGACTTAAAGCCTTTAATGGTTTTCAAAGACTTTGGAGGCTTTGAGAAGTGACTTCTCTTTGCTTAGGATTGTGACAATATTTAGGAGATGGATTAGGCTAAATTGGAAGTGATTAGAAGTATCTACAAGGGGGTTAAAGAGGCAAGTGGGAGATGTAGGAAAATGCAAGTGGAGGAAAAAGGATTTTAATTAAAATAAATTACTTTATTTCAACTAAATAGGAGCAACTTGCATAAATACAAGTGGGAGATTTTAAATAAATAAATTAGATTTATTTACTTGCAAGGATCAATTTAATTAAAAAAGGGAGAAAGGGGAATTAATTAAATAAAGTGATTTATTTAATTAAAGGTTAGAAAAGGTTTAGGTGAACTTAATAAAATAAATTGAGTAATTCATTTCATTAAATAGATGAATGTGAAGAAATTAATTAAATAGAATTTAATTAATAAGGGGAATGAGGTTAAAATGAATATTAAATATTCATTTAGGAAAGCGGTCAAATTTATACGTCTACATTTTGCCCCTCTTTGAAGTGACGTGTGTGCACATGTTGATTCAAAGAAAATTTGTCGGTTATGATGTCAAAATTTGATCGATATGATGTTGTTTGTCGAAATGCCGATATGATGCCACAGATTTGATGAACGATATTGATGATGCCTCCTCGGGAGATAAATTGAGAAAATTATGATTTTCGAGGCAGCATTGTGATGTAGGACGATTTTTGAAAGTTGGATGATTTGAATTGTTTAATTTTCCGATATTTATCTGCCAATAAAGGAATATTGAAGAAATGAGGAAGACTAATGTGGGCATAGTGCGTACATGTCCCACACATCCACCGAAGATTGAAGAAATGAGGAAGACTAATGTGACCATAGCGCATACATGCCCCACACGTCCACTGAGGATTGAAGAAATGAGGAAGACTAATGTGGGCATAGCACATACATGCCCCACACATTCACTAGGGATTGAAGAAATAAAGAAGACTAATGTGGGCATAGCGCCTACATGTCCCACACATCCACCAAGGTTGCATTGGTATGAATCCTGATTGTCGATATGGTTCAAGTGTTGTTGTGGATCCTGATTCGATATGGGTCTTAATTTTATATGGGTCCTGATTGATTTTTGATATAGATTGGGATTGATTTCTAATATGGATCTGGATTGATTTTTGATATCGATCTTTGATTTGATTTCTTGATATGGATCAGTGATTCTTGATATGGGTCTTGATTTGATGCTTGTGATATGGGTCTTTGATTCTCGATATGGGTCGGATTTGATATCTTGATATGATATCCATGGACTTTGGATTTATTGATTTTGATATGGATCTGGATTGATTTTTGATATGGATCTAGATTGATTTCTCGATATGATATCTAGGAACTTTGGACATTTATTTGTTCTGATTGACAATTGGTTCTGACTTGCATTATTGATTTTCCTTTTGATCAACATGTGGTCACACATGTGCATGATGATATGATATGGATGCAGCTATTTTGATTTTGATGGATTATATGATATGTTTTTAATCTACATGACTTTTCCAGATGATGAGGCAGATGATGTGATGTGTGTGTTTATGATTTTTATGATTACATGCTTATATGATGTTCACAATGATACTATATGTTTAGAAGGTGATATGCAGTGATGGTTGGATTTGATGAATGCGGATGTTTCTAATATGTTGTCGATATGATATGCTTATGTATGGGGATAATAATATAATTGATTATATGGATTAGATTGATAAGATTGAGGTCAAGTCTGGTTTCAGGAATGCCACCTCCTGTATAAGACAAAGATGATCGAAACGTTTGGTTTCAGGAACGATATATCCTGTATAAGAGCTGATCAAAACATCTAGTTTCAAGAAAGATACAACCTGTATAATACATGATATAATGGATCAAATGAAATGGATTGATAGAATTGATAAGATTAAGATCAGGTTTGGTTTTAGGGATGACACCTCCTGTATAAGACATGGATGATCAAAGCGCCTGGTTTCAGGAACGATATATCATGTATAAGACTTGATCAAAACATCTGATTTCAGGAAAGATACATCCTATATAAGACATGATAGATGATATTTTGGAAGAATGATGAAGATATGAAAGTGAAGAAAGATTCCATGTTGATGCGATAGATATGCATGTGAGGGATGCAATGATGAATGTGACTAGATGATGATGATGAGCGAAAATGTGATGATGTATTGAGTTGATGACTTTTATTTATGAGATGATAATATTGTGAGATCTATCTTGAAAATGAGATGTATGATAATGATACTAATGTAAGATTTTAAATTGATGTGCAACTAAATGCATGATGTCATTCCTGTGTAGCCACTTGTTTGTGCTCTGTTTTGTTTTTCATCATTGAGCTTTTCATATAATGGAAGTTAATACAAGCATCATGGTATAATTGAAGCATAATGACCTGAGTAATAATTACATGGATTTTGATATTGCAAGACAACACAAGCGTCGAGGTATAATTGAACCAAGATGACCTGAGTGTTGCTTGTGTAAAACAAACAAGAGTTAACCATTTGCATGTGCAAAGTGGAAAATATCTTCAATGATATGTTTCCAATCATGTCTCAAGACACATTTACATCATATGAATGATCGCCTCACAGACAGAAAACAAAACAAAAATATCAGATTCCTTCATTGCTTCTCTAGCTGAATGCATCCTCGAGTAGCTCAGGAGATCTAATAATTCAAAAATTAAGATACAAAAATAGCCAAAACCTCATGCTATATGTAAACAAATCATAATTTAGAAAATCATCCATCATGTGTTTGTTAAAGTTTTCAGTTGGATAATGGTCTTGTCAACTAGCCTAATGAGTAGTTGTTGACATTGTTTCCTACTATGTTGTGATCCTTGTTGTTTGTTGTCAGAATGGTTAAAGTGAGAGGAATGTTTCCCCTACTCATAGATATCTACTGTCATGGATATATACGTTGCTCACCAAGCCACGACGAGATATGATATGGATAAGCATATTTGGATAATCAAAGGCAGTGACTACACTAAGTATGTTCAGGATAATGCTGCATGAATAAGTGTTGGGCAATGGCCATTAGTTGAGACTTGGATGGATCAAAGATATGAGTACTGATAGATAGAGGAGTCAGTCTCTCACAAATAGCACCTGTTGCCAGGTTTTTACTACTTGTTTTTATTGCACTTTTCTTTTTTTTCTTTTTTATTTTATTTTATATTTTGCTTTTTCCGTGCATTAGACGACTCAAGTGTATAATTTCTTCAGATGGATGTTGTTGGTTGGTTCTGTTGGCAAATGCGCACTCCAATGAGAAATTATAGGTGATTAAAGGTATTTTCATTGATGGAAACCTTACAATCATGTGATACTGATAGGCACTAGTACCGGAAGACTCTACACCGGCACTGAAAAAGGAAGATTACCGACACCCTGACCGACAAGAATTTTGTATAAATATATTTTGTATTTAATTGTAAAAATATTTGTAAGCCAACTTGGTAGATTTTAATATGACTCATATAAGTATGAGGTCATTGTAGATCATTTAGTAGAGTAATGGATAGAAGGATTAATGCATACCTAATATGCAAATTGTAAGGTAGATATTGAATAAGGGTTTATGTATATTGCAGAGCTTAAACCAATACTGAATCTGGCATAGTAGATGCTGATCTGAAGCAGTACAAGACATTGGATTTGTATAATCCATTTTTGTAAGTCAATGAAACTTCTTTTGTAACTGAGCAGTGAGCTCTAGGCACTTGGCCTTCTTGCATGTGCAGGCCCCTATTGTAAACAATAATATTCCCTTATTGGCCAGTAAGTGAATATTGTGGGTCAAAAATCCCACCAAGCTTTTTCCCACACTGAGTTTCCTCATTAAAATATTGTGTTATGGTGTTTCTCTTATGTTGTGGTTGTTGTTCTTATTTGCTGCATTATTTTTGGTTTACCAGTACATAGTTTTGAAGTGCTTTTCATGTTATAATTCAAGTAAATTCTTATACCGGTCAGATATTGATTCACCCCCCCTTCTTAGTATCTTTGGGAATCCTAGCAATTGGTATCAGAGCCTAGTCCTCTATTTTCAAAATCCTAATAGCTTGAGGAAGATCTTGACACTGGTAGAGATGGAAAACTTCAGAAAGCAATTGGAAACAACTCTTTCAGACTATGATGCAGAAAAGGTGAAGAATATCAAACTTGAAGATGATCTGAAGGCAACACAAGATATTATTCAAGGACTTCAAGAAAATCTCACTATTGCAAGGAATAAGAGAAGAGAACTTTGTGAAAAAATGCAGAATAATGATGATGAAAAAGAAACTCTTAATGATCTGGTAAACAAGCTAAGACAAGAAAACAATGCAATGAAGAATGAGATGCAAGATATGACTATGAGATTTTGTAAAGAAACTAAAAAATTGGAAGAAGAATGAAGAGGACTTGGTTAGAAGACTAAATGATGATGGAAATGAAAACACAAGACTTAGTCATGAAAATGATATGTTGAAGACAGACTTGATGCATACAAAAAATGACACAAATGAACTCATGAGACAGAAAGGAATCTTGGAGAGTGAATTGGCTGCTGCAAATCAACACAAGGAGAAATTCAAGAAAAGTTCAGAAGAACTTATTGACATGCTGAAGAATCAAAAACCTAATGGTGATAGAAATGGCCTTGGCTTTGAAGCTAGTGAAAGCTCCATTACTACAAACAATCATGATCATAGTAAACCGGTAAGACAACCTAATGCTTACAAATTCAATGGGAAATGCTTTAACTGTAACAAGAATGGTCATAAAGAAAATCAGTGTAGATCTAGAAACTATCAGAACACTAATATACCCACCGATCAATGTTCTAAATGCAACAAAGTTGGTCATAATTCAGAGAATTACAGAATAAATGTAAGATGTTATGTTTGTGGAAGATTTGGACACTTATCTAATCAATGCAAAACATAAACTGACATAGGATATGGGAAAGCTATTCAGAAAAACAATGTGACTTGTTATGCTTGTAACAAAATTGGACATATTGCAAAATTTTGTAGAAGCAAGACATCATCGAAAAATAACAAAGGACCCAACTTGAAAGGTAAAGAAAAAGTTGAAGAGGTAAAGCGAGAATTCTCAAAGCAATGGATCAGAAAGTCAGATCAGAATGTTGATGGGAATACTCCTCCACCGACAGGACAAAGTATCACTCCGTTGACAGAAGACTCTTCATCTAACTGAAGGAAAATCCTTTGGGGGTTTAGCAACAAATTGAAAAACATGCTAATATGCCCTCGGTTGATGGTGAGAAGTTGGATCACCTCTTCACCAGCAGATGAGTTAAGTTGTGACTTAAACAACAAGTATTAAATGTGGTAGTTGGAGAAAATAACATTATAAAGTAAGTGTTTTGGCTCCGTTTTGATTCACCGAGCATTCAAATCTTTGAAGAGCATGAAAATTCCCGAGTGAAGGCATCCTTAGCAAAAAAGTGAAGCAGTTCATCCAAGCACTCATTGTTAAGGCAGATTGAGGTATTTATAACTATGGATTCCTCATCCACACCTGAATTTATTACAAACCCTGCGGTGATTAAAGTTATCAAGCGCCCTAGACCCATATTCAAACTTGTTCCTGAAATTGAAAGAAGGATGATACTATAGGTACATTTTCAAAAATACCTAAGGGAGAAGTTTATGCAGAGGATCCTAGGATATACATACATTGTCATATAGAGGAATTAGGAGATGAAGAAATCAAGAACATGTATAGGACTGTGATTTGTGATGTAAATGGCAATATCAAACCAGAACACAAGGTAGTAGAAACCCTAGGTTTTGTGGATATTCTTAGCATTCCTAACTTTTCGGAAGATGTGAAAAGAATAGTCCTAAGCAAAGTCCATGGTGAATTATTTTGGTTGGATTCCATCCATAAGATCACCAAAGAAGCAGTCAGGGTAGTAACAGGCTTACCTTCCACTGGTAGCAAGCCTGACAGGACTAAAAGGGTCTCAAATGACACTGTGATGGACCTAACCAGTGCAACATTTGAAAAAAGGTCTCTAAGAGTCAATGATGTAAAGGACATAAATGTTAGATTTGTTGGTATGAACCTTGGCTATAAGGCTACACATGCTAATAGATTAAACTTAGTATCTAGCCTATGTATTAAAAGTGCATATGATATGATGAATGATGATGCAAGAATATATGTGTGTGAATGGCTTAAAGATGAAGTGATAGACAATTTGAAGAAAAACGAAGGAGATAAGAAAAGGAACTTTCAGATTTGGAAATTTTCTTGTATGTTTGATGTTGTACATTACAAAGGAAGTACCCGGTATTGGTAGGAAAGACTTTGGCTTTGATATACCGGTAGGAAAGCAACTTCTTCTAACAGTGAGATACTGGCGGTATTCAAAAGGGTAGAAAGGAAAAGAAAACCCTCACCGACAGACTCACCTACACCTAGGAGGACAAGACAAAAGCAACAGGCAGTTAGGCCTCCAGTTAAGAAGTTAACCCTGAAGAAGAAGAAGGTAAAACAAGATATTGCTCCACTAGACAAACTCCTAAGTGAAATAACAGAGGATGGTAAACTGAAAAATATTAACAAACTATATAACACACTTTCTAATGATGATAAAGAAAGCGTAGAGAATAGTGTAATCTTACACTTGGACTTATACAAGAAATTTTTGATGGAAATTGTTGATGATATACCCAATGATTTATATAGGAGACTAGAAGCTACAAGGGTAGCTATTGTTGAGCTAGACAAAAAGATAAAAATAGAAAAATTGCTTGCAATTCACCCAGTGAACTCCACTGAAGAGATAGATCAATTAATCAGTGAGGACAACCGAACAATATTTTCAACTGGCCACTGACATGTAGCATTGATGGTAGGAAGAGTGAATGAAATTTCAGAAGAGACTGTAGATCAATGGGTTATATTATTTGTTGCAAAAGAGAACAAGAATAACTTCAAAGACCTAAGACTATCAGAGTCTACTAAAAGGACAGGGATAAAGGGAAAGGTAAGGTAGGTGGACCTCCAAGCCTAAAAATAACTGATAACTTACCCCCACCTCCTTCTGATACTCCACTAGTAGAAACCTTTGACACACAACCGGCTACAGAGAGTATGGAGACTCCTCAAGAGGATACAAATCCCGAGTCTGAAATATTGTATACTATGAATATAGACATCCAAGAGGTAAACATTGTGTTAGATAAAGAGACCATGGAGGATAAGAAGAAAGATGTGGCTACTGAGCCACCAGCTGCAAATGTTGAGATTAAGGTTAGCACAAAAAAACCTACTCAGATAGAGAAACTGGCGGAGGACACCACTGTGAAACCATCAGAAGCACCGATAGATAACATTGAGAAAAAATCAAGAAAACCGGCAATGGAAAGTGCCATTGGAAACAACTGAAAAGCCTAAACCTTTGCTAGTAGAAATGCAAACACAAACTGACCTACCAGAGGTCAAAACAAGCAAAGTTATTACTACAACTAGCAGCATGGAAATTGTGAAAATAGTTGGGCAGACATCTGGTACTTCAATGACAAAAGTTAGACCAACGAACATGACAGAGGTATTATTGAATTAAATTAAGAAAATCACAGAGTGTAATGCACAAGCCTATAAGGCTATTGATGACACAATTCCTATTCTTAAATTGATAGCACCCAAGTGCATTTTGGACAATAAAGATTCTTTAGGTCAACTGGACACATTGTCTAAACACATCACCAGTAATATTTTGACAGTTGACCAAATGAATGAAGACACACTCAAAGAGAGATTGAATAAGGAGAAAGAAAAATTCTTTGAGGAAATAGTGAAGAAGAATAAGGAACAAATGGAAACCTTATTACTTGCATTAGGAGAAACAATTTTGGATTTCAAGAAACTGTACAAAGATACCTGCAAAACTAATATTTTGACAGAGGACATAGATTTAGAGATCAACAAAGCACAAGAAGAAATAAACAATATTGCTAACAATTTAATAGGAACATTAGATTCATTCTTGGAATTTGAAAAGAATAGTGCAAATCTTGAAGAGAAAATTGAGAAGTTAGAAAAAGATAAAGAAAAGATAAAGGTTAAGGTAAAGAATTTAAAATGCAAACTAGGTCCTAAACTAGATTACCTCATTTCTTTGAGAAAAGAAATTTATGAGGCTCTGGTTCCCAGACTTAAGACACCAGAAGAGAAAATGCACATACTCACTAGTACAACTCAAAGAACTGAAGCAGCATTAAAGGACAACAAAAGGTTCAACGACAATCTAAATTTGGTATTGGCAGATCTTTTCTAGATTGTAACCCACTGGTTACAAGGATCTAGGCAGGAACCACACTCCATTGACAACGAATGACAACCTTTGTCATTGATGTCAAAGGGGGAGTAGTGAAAATGAGAAAAATGATCAAAACAAAGACATCATCAGCTCAAGGGGAGCATACATTTTTGACCACACAGTTTTGGTAAGATATTTTGGCAGATTCTTTTTGGACAACAATTTTGGACACTTTTGGCTTTTTCTCATGAGTGTTTCCATCAATGCCAAAGGCGGATATTGTTGGCAAATGCACACTCCAATGAGAAATTATAGGTGATTGAAGGTATTGTCATTGATGGCAACCTTACAATCATGTGATATCGGCAGGCACCGACACCAACAGACTCTACACTGGCATACAGTTCACTGGCACCGAAAAGGAAGATTACTGGCACCCTGGCCGACAGGAATTTTGTATAAATGTATTTTGTATTTAATTGTAAAAACTTTTGTAAGCCAACTTGACAGATTGTAATATGACTCATATAAGTATGAGATCATTGTAGATCATTTAGTAGAGGAATGGATAGAAGGATTAATGCAGACCTAACATGTGAATTGTAAGGCAGATATTCAATAAGGGTTTATGTATATTGCAGAGCTTACCAGTACTGAATTTGGCATAGTAGATGCTGATATGAAGTAGTACAAGACATTGGATTTGTATAATCCATTTTTGTAATTCAATGAGACTTCTTTTGTAACTGAGCAGTGAGCTCTAAGCACTTGGCCTTCTTGCATGTGCAGGCCCCTATTGTAAAGAGTAATATTCCCTTATTGGCCAGTAAGTGAATATTGTGGGTCACAAATCCCACCAAGGTTTTTCCCACACCGGGTTTCCTCATAAAATATTGTGTTATGGTGTGTCTCTTATGTTGTGGTTGTTGTTCTTATTTGCTGCATTATTTTTGTTTTACCAGTACACAATTTTGAAGTGCTTTTCATGTTATAATTCAAGTAAATTCTTATATCGGTCAGATACTGATTCACCCCCCCTCTCAGTATCTTTGGGAATCCTAACAAGTTCATCGAGCACATCCCCTTCTAAGGTTGTTAACTAATATGCCCCTAATCAGTAGGCTGATATGATGACCAAAGAACCCAACCAGTTAGGTTCAAACTTCCCCTTCTTTTCTCGGTCTTGTTGATTTTTGGGATTTTCCTTTAGTACAAGATCATCGACTTTGAAAGCCCTAGGGATGACTTTGTGATTGTAACTTCTGCACATTTGCTGCTGGTATGCCTTGAGATGGTCATAGGCATGTTGGCATTTTTCATCAAGAAGCTCTAGTTCATGTAATATGTTGACTCAATATTCCTCGTCTGGTATGAGGCCATTCAAAGATACTCTAAGAGATGGAATTTCTACCTCAAGAGGTAGAATTGCTTCTGATCCATACACCAATGATAATGGTGTAGCCCCTGTAGGTGTTTGGATGCTAGTCCTGTATGCTCAGAGTGTCGGATTGAGTTGTACGTGCCAATCCTTACCCACATCATTTACCATTTTCTTGAGTATTTTCAAAATTGATTTATTGGATGCTTTTGCTTGACCATTTCCCAATGGATAGTAAGGTAGAGAAGCGATGTTGGATTTTGAATCTTTCACATAGTTTTCATACGTCTTGATTTTTAAAAGGACACCCGTTGTCGATAATGATGGAACTGGGAATGTCATATCTACAAATGAGATAATTGAGAATAAATGAGGTGATCTATTTTCCAGTTACAGTGGTCATAAGATTGCTTCAATCCACTTTGCAACTCTTGTGTTGGTGCATGGATAAGATTGCCATGAATTCGACACTTTGGACATTTCTTTGTAAATTGATAAGACTCTTTCTCCATTATTGGCCATTAATATCCCATTCTTAGAAGTTTCTTGGAGAGAGTAGGACCACTTGAATGCATCCCACATATACCCTCATGAATCTCTTGTAAGGCAGGGTCAGATTCCTTATGATTGAGGCAACAAAGAAGAGTACCATCTAGACCTCGATAGTAAAGGGTGTCAACAATTAAGGTATAATAGGCAGCTTGCTGGATGAAGCTACCTTTTTGGTTACGAGATAGATTGAGTGGAAGGGTATTATTCTTAAGATAATCATAGATTGTCCCATATAGAGGGGAGTCTAAACCGGTTAAGGCATAGATGAATTCGGATGTGGAATTATCATAGGTTGGGGAAAAAAATTGCTCTACCAGGAACTCGTAACGACTTTGTTTCTCTAGAATTTGCACCAGTGAAGCGATAGCAGCCATTGCATTAGCAGCTCCATTGTCCAATCTTGGTATTTGCTCAAAGGTGATCTGTACAAAGTATTGTTTGAAATCATCCACCATTATCTTCTAGGGCATTATCTTGTCATCCTTTGTTTGATATTCATCATTGATTTTATTGATGACTAATTAAGAATCCCCATAGATTCTCAATTCTGTGATTCTCCATTTCACAACCATTTTGATTCCTATGACCAGGGCTTCATATTCAGCGATGTTGTTGGTGCATGGAAACATCAGTCTATAAGATCACGGAATTGTGTGCCCTTCTAGAGTGATGAACAAGATGTCAGAACCCAATCCATGTTGTGTATAGGAACCGTCAAAGTACAGGGTCCACTGTTTGGGTGTGAAAGCGAATACATCCATGTCTAGAAATTCTACCTGTATTGGTTGTTTATCTAGTAGCGATGCTTTAGCCAGTTGATCTACAATTAACCATCCTTTGATAGCCCAAAATTCTATGTACTGGATATCAAACTCACTAAGAATCATGATCTAGCTAGCCAATCATCCTATAAGAGCTACTTTGCTGAGTAAATACTTGAGAGGATCAATTTTTGCGACTAGCTTGATTGTCTGAGATAGCATGTAGTGACAAAAATTTTGAGAGGCGAACACCACGACTAAGAAAGCCTTCTCAATGAATGTATAATTTAGCTCATATCCATTCAAAGTTTTGTTGATGTAATAAATAGCTCATTCCTTACCTTCTGGATTCTCTTGTGCTAGCACTTCCCCCAATTATACTTCAGTTGTTGATATGTAGAGAATGAGCAGCTTGCCTACTATTGGTGTTACCAAAACTGGTGGATTCATTAGATATTGCTTGAGCTGGTGAAATGATTTTACACACTACTCTTCCCATCTGAAACGTATATTCTTATGTAGTAGATGATTGAATGGTAGACATTTATCCGCTAGTTGAGCAATGAATCACCTGATAGACTGCAACCATCCTTGTAAAGATCTAAGTTGGCTAATGTTCCTGGGAGGTGGCATCTCCATGATGGCATGTACCTTTGTTGGATCTACTTCAATGCTTTTTTATGACACAATGTAGCCTAATAGTTTGCCTGATGTGACCTCGAAGACACACTTCTTAGGGTTTAGTCTGACCTTGAACTATTCCAATCTTTGAAAGATTTTATCTAATATGCCCAGATGTTTTACCTAGGTGAATGATTTAGCTAGTAAATCATCCACATAGTCTTCCATGAAGGTATGCATCATATCATGGAATATTGTCGTCATGGCTCTTTGATAAGTTGCCCCAGCATTCTTCAAGACAAAAGGCATGATATTCCAACAATACGTTCCCCATGGACAGGTGAATGCGGTTTCATCTTGATCCTCAGGGGTAATTTTGATTTGATTATAGCCAGAGAAACCGTCCATTAATGATAACATTGTGTGGCCTATTGTTAGATCCATAATTATGTCGATTCTTGGCAAAGGAAAGTTGTCCTTCAAACATGTTTTGTTGACATCTCTAAAATTTGTGCATATTCTGATGCTTTCATCAGGTTTTGAAACTGGTACTATGTTTGAAATCCATTCAGCATAGTCTATAGGTCGAATGAATTTGACATCTAATAACTTCTTTAGTTCAACTTTTACCAATAATGCTACATGTGGATTCATCTTTCTTAATTTTTGTTTAACCGACTTAGCTCCTGGAGTGATGGATAAGTGATGCATTATCAGGTTTGGATCTATTCTAGGCATATCAGCATAGGACCAAGCAAAATTGATTTGCCTTTCCTTGAAGAATTTGATAAAATCTGGTTGTTCTTCTTCTATCAATGATTCTGCTAGGTGTATAGCTTTGACTATTGCTTCAATATCGATGTTTATTGATTGAGTTGGCTCAATAAATATGGGTGACCTCTCTTGATAGTGTTCAGGAAGAGTATCAAGTCTCTCATCTTTACGTGCCTCAAAAAGGTTTTCACCTGCATATGCATCCTTTATTTTTACCTTTTTGTGATCTAATACTGCCATTGACTAGTTTTTAGTATTAGATCCTTTGTTTCTTTCATTTTTGTGACTAAGAGACTGGGCACTCCCCTGATTGCATATATCGTTATTTTGTTCACTGGTAGAGCACATTTTTTGGTTGACTGAACATATATATTGGACAATGGATTCATCATCTGGGAAAATTCATATATCATGGTGTTCAGGTTCTTCCCAGTCTATGAGATCACGAAATACGAACGATAAGGAGTCATTTGGTGGGTTGAGATTGGCTGCAGTAAGTGTCATGACAGAGTCATTGTTATAGTTGTTTGGGATACTGGTTAGGTTTGTGGTATTGTCAAGGTCTTCAATGGAATCATCTTTTATGTAGACCTGGTTGTATTGCTAATGCTCGTTCTCATTAGCCTCGTAAATATATTGTGGTTTAAATTCAAGTGATCGAGACTCTGCACCTTGTCCCTCCTGAGAAACAGGTGTGTATGAATGGATGGTACCTACCTTGACATCTTCAGTAATATCTGAAAAACTACCCCATTCAAATTCATTAGAATCAGTTTCAAAAGTACTATCCCAAAGTCGCTCACTGCATCCAACAGGTATGTTGTAGGGTGAGAAAAGATCTCTGACAATTGATATGAGTTTTGTAGCTTTTTTTGATTAAGAATTGGAGCCTGTTTGTACCCTTTGCCTTTGTTCACACTGTTTCTCCTCGGGGAGTAGGAATTTCTTTGGGTGGTGGATCTACCTTGGTTTGATCAGGTTCTCGCACATTATGCACTTTCTTATAAGAGGCTTCTTCCCTTTGAATGGCCAATTCCTCTTGTTGTTTCTCATTTTCTTGGCATTCCTTATCTTTCCTTGTCATTTCTGTTACTTGGTGTAGTGCTTCTTGCCATGAGTTTTTATTATATTTCTTGTTTGTTCTCCACTGAGGTTTTTGATACTTATTTTGTTTTTTCCTAGGTGGTATATTGTGTCCATATAACAATCATGGTTTATCTCATGAAAATTGTGAAGGAGAATGTAGAGGTTTTCTAATGCCTTCTTGATGCTTGCCTATAGGTCCTTTGCCGTTGTATCCCATCTATTGCATGATTCAGAATTCTTTTCCATATTGTTGTGTCAGTATGGCCATCTCTAGGGTAGAAGATCTGACTTCTTCTTCATCCTTGTATAGCCAACTAAGGATGTCTTTCTCTTTTGATTCATTTGCTAGTGTGCCCAATTGGATAAATTTTCCATTAAATTTGGTGATGGGTTGTGTTGCTTCATGTGTTGATGCAGAAGGTTATCCATATGATTTTGGCGATGTTGGCAATTTTGATAGACACATGGGTTCAAAAGAGTATTCCCCCATGCTTTGATCTTTGATTTTCATGTTTTGTTTGAAGTCTATGGATAAAGACTTGAGTTTTTCTTGATGATGATCAAATGCTGAGGAAGCTTGGGCTTCCCTGTTGTGTGGAACCAGCCTATCTTGAGCTGCCCCAGTAGCATTGTAATGCTGAAAAGGGTTATTATCGACAGATATGAAAGTTTTCTATCTATTTACGGGAACTTGATACACTGATGGTATGTCGAAGGCACTTCTTATATTTCATGTATCCAAGGATGACCCCACAGAATATTGTATGTTAAGTCTATGTCTAAGACTTGGCACATGGTATCCTTTTGTATTGGTCCTACTTGAATAGGTAGTATCACTGTTCCTTTCGATGACCTTTCTTCATCATCATAGGCCTTGATGGTGATCTTCTTGTTTGGATCAATAGACTACTCAGAGAAGCCCAATGCATGAATAAGCTTTAAAGTACAGATATTGAGACCAGCTCCTCCATCTATTAACACTCTTTTAACTCAATGTTTATAGACTAAGACTTTGATATGGAGTGGAGTGTTATGCAAATGATTCAAGGAGACATCATCGTGTTTGAAAAAGGTAAGGTTATGAGGCCCTTTCATATGAGTGACCATGGCTTGGAATCTATCAATGTCCAGATCTTTAAGAACGTTTGTTTCGACAAGTGCTTTCTCTAAAATGTCTTTGTGTTTCGGCCAAAAATGTGTGCGGGAAATGAGGGCGACATAAACGTGAAAGTTGGTTTCAAAGTGTCCAGACACCAATGAGACTCTTGGTGCAATTTATAGGAGCTATATTGAATAGATCAACTTACCAAGGTGTGTCCCATTGTTCTCTATCTCACAAGATTCCCAGGGTCTCACTCTTGCTCTCAGATCATTGAGCAAAGTGGCTTAGGAATTACAACTCCAAGAATGAGTAATGTTTGTTTATAAGCATGAATGCATTCCTACAACATGTATGATATTGAAAATAGAATGATTTAAACCAGTATGAATATGATGCTATGATAAAGATTAGTAATTCTATCCTAACAAGATATACTAGTCTAACATGTATATGCTATGATATTGAAAATGCTTCTAAATGCTTAGTGTGATTTAACAAAGAGAGGCCAGATGCTTAGTAAAATGACTATAAGTTAGATGCATAAAACTCGGATATCAAAATGAGAGAAAGAGAGCTCTATTAATAGGAAAAATAGGGCAATGGATGGTCAAATTGGATAATCTTAACAAGGGCGAGGATTGAAAGTTATGTTGGTATTTTGGTATGGTTTTTTCATTGATGTCAACACCTACTGAAACACTAGCACTTTGGAGATCCAACAACATTCACCGGCAAACAAGTAACTATTGCACAATTACTGGTAAATGGTTCACCGACACTTGGAATGATATGGAAGACACTTGGTAATGTTGAAGACATCGTGTGGACACTTTGTTTTGAAGAATTAATCATTGGTATATTCCTATTTGCATATTTTCTTTTACCGACAAATAGGTCCAGGGTTATCTAGGGTTACACCGGTGGGTTTATCTTTTCCAGATCAGCATGGCACGCTATGGAGATGATTTATTATTATTGTAAATGCATTAAGCTGACATGTTCAATCGGTTATTGCATCGAATATTATATTGTTTGTAAAATGTTTTTTGTAATATCTTGTAGAGACGACCTACTAAAATTGGTCTTAGGTTATGGTATAAATGTAAGATCTTATTTGTAAGATCGAATGTGGAATGCAAAAAAGGTTTGTGAGAAGGTATATGCGAGATTAAGCAGAGGTATACATGAAGACATCATTTGAAGGTGAAGCTAGGTTTTTGTAGAAGCATATCAACATTACACCGGTACTGAATCTAGCATATGAAGATGTTGTTTTGTGCAGTACATTCTTATTGGATTTAACCATCTAACTGTAGTCAGTGTGACTCCCATTTTGTGATTGAGCAGTGAGCTCTAGGCTGTTGGCCTTTCTGCATGTGCAGACCCCATTTATGTACACTTACTATCTGTAGTAGTATCATTTGATTGTGGGTAAGGTTTCCCACTGTGGTTTTTCCCCTTACAGGGTTTCCACCTACAAATATTGGTGTTATGTGTTGTGGATGACTTTATGTTTATGTTTCATGCATTAATCTTTACCGGTATAGCAATTTACTATTAACACTGTCTACTGACATACTTAACTGGTTTACCGGTATTAAGCATTAAGTTGGTTAAATGGTTTTTGGTTTGAATTTATTAGACAACTGATTCACCCCCCCCGCCCCCCCCCCCCCCCCCTCTTAGTTGTCTCCGGGACCTAACAATTGGTATCAGAGCTTAGTCCTCTTTTGCAAAAGTGTAACAACTTGAGGAGATCCAATGACTACTAATTATTTCAGGAAGGACAGTCCTAAACTTGATGGAACCAACTATGGGATTCGGAAGATCGGGATGGAGACACATCTGAATTGCATTGGTAAAGACATCTAGGAAGTTACAAAGAATGGTTATACTACTGCTGTAGCTAGTCAGACTGCTCCAACTACCTTAGCTAAAGATGAGGAGAATGATTGCAAAGCAAGAGAAGCACTTTTGAGCACATTATCAGATCAACAAATCATGGGATTATCAGATAGGTCTACTGCTAAAGCTATTTGGAATCATTTGGAAACACTAAATGAAGGAGATTCCACAGTCAAGATTGCAAAACTTGAAAGCTTTCGAGTCAGGTATGAACATCTGAAAATGGAAGAAAATGAAAGAATTTTTGCTTTTATGGAAAGAGTAAATGAAATTGTTTTGGGTATTAAATGTTGTGGAGGAACCCTAAGTGAGGATGAAATTGTTTTAAAAATCTTAGGAGGATTGCCACCGGCATATAAAATGAAGGTTACTGCTATAAATGAGTTGAGAGCAATGCCTAATACATCAATAACTAGGGATACATTGATTGGAAAACTTTCAGCCTTTGAAATTGAGGAATTTGGTCATGTTGCTACTATAAAGATAGATTTGGCCTTTAAAGCATCAACATCATCTACTCCATCATTTGACAAATCAGACTGGAAAGCCTTTTATGCAAGAGAACTTGAAGAAACTAGGAAGGAGAATGAAGAGCTTGAAGAACTTGAAGCACTATTTGCAAGGAAAATGCCGAAAGGTCCAGTTGGGAGTAAGTATGAAGGTAAAGCACCCTTTAAATGTTTCAACTGCAATAAGATTCATCATATGGCTTTGAGATGCCCTGATAGACATGCTAGACTAAGAGAAGAAGCTAGAAGAATATACAAGCCTAATCCTGAATATCAGAGATACAGATTTAAGAAGAACAAAGACAAATCTTGTTACATTGCTGATGAAGGTGTGACTGATGATTCTGATGAGGATCCAACAAAAAATGGATGGGTTTTTGTTGCTATAACAGAAGATCAACCAGCACCTACTACTCAACCGGTAGAACAAGCCCTAGCAGCTAAAGTTGAAGTAAAGGATGAATGGATCATTGACTCAGGATGCTCACATCATATGACAGGAGACAAAGGTAAATTCTTGAACTTTCAAGAATACAATGGAGGTTTAGTAAGATTTGGAGATGACGAAGCCTGTTCAATCAAAGGTAAGGGTTCAATATCTCTTGATGGTAAGCATAACACTGACAATGTCTACTATGTTGAAGGATTAAAGCATAATCTTTTAAGTGTTGGTCAATTATTTGATAAGGGATTTCAGTTACAATTTAAAAATGGAAAATGCAAAATCATGAATAGAACTGGTTTGGAAATTGCAACCGGTAATCAGACTAGAGGTAATATCTTTCATTTGAATAATAGTGAAAAGGCATGCTTGATTGCACATATAAATGAAAGTTGGTTATGGCATAAGAGACTATGTCATGTAAACTTTGATTGCATGGTGAAAATCAATACTTCTAAGGCAGTTAGAGATATACCTAAAATTGTGAAACCTCATAATACAATTTGTAAGGAATGTCAATTTGGAAAACAAATTAGAGCTAGTTTCAAAAGTATTCCAGAAAAATCCAATAATGCTCTTGATTTGATTCACACTGATTTATGTGGTCTAGCTAGAACTAAAAGCTTACAAGGTGATAGATATTTCATGCTAATTATTGATGATTATTCTAGAATGTGTTGGGTTACTTTTCTCAAAGAAAAATTAGAAACACTTGGAAAGTTCAAACTATTCAAAGCAATGGTTGAGAATGAAACCAGTAAGAAAATCAAATGTTTAAGATAAAATCAAGGAGGAGAATTCACATCTAAGGACTTTAATACATTCTATGAAGAGAATGGAATCAGAAGACAGTTATCAGCACCTCGGACACCACAGCAGAATGGAGTTGTTGAAAGGAAAAGCAAAACTATCTTGGATGCAGCAAGAAGTATGTTATCTGAAGCAAATCTACCACATGTGTATTGGAGAGAAGCAGTTAGCACTATTGTCTATACATTCAACAAAGTTCACATCAAAGGTGAAACCAGTAAGACCCCTCATGAACTATGGTTTGGTAATACTCCTACTCTTGAAGTATTTTAGAATTTTTGGAAGTAAATGTTATATTAGAAGAGATGAGTATATTGGCAAATTTGACCCTAGAAGTGATGAAGGAATATTTCTTGGTTATTCATCTAAGAGCAAGGCATATAGATGTTTTAATAAGAGATTGCAAAAAATTATTGAGAGTACAAATGTAAATATTGATGAACAATTCAGAGGAACTTCAAGGTATATAGAACCGGCAATAGAAATTGTGATAAATGAACCTACACTCAATCCACCAGTACAGAATGAAGATCCAGTTACCTCGGTACCATCAAAGGATTTCACACTAATTGAAGAACAACAGCAAACTAAGACACCCCAGTATGTAAGATTGAATCATTCTGAAGATCTGATAATTGCAAACAAATTTAAAGGAGTTATGACAAGAGGAAGATTGGAAAATGAAGAGGTATGTCTTATTTCTCAAATTGAACCATCATCTATCAATGAGGCATGTGAAGGTAAATTTTGGATTAAAGCTATGGAAGAAGAATTAGGACAAATTGAGAAAAAGAATACTTGGACATTAGTTCCCCATCCTAAAGATAAAAATGTAATTGGAACCAAATGGGTATTTAGAAACAAACTTAATGAAGATGGTAAGGCTGTGTGAAATAAAGAAAGACTAGTGTGTAAGGGATATTCTTAGAAAGAAGGAGTTGATTACAATGAAACCTTTGCACCGGTAGCTAGAGTTGAGGCAGTCAGATTATTCTTGGCTTTTGCAGCTCACAAGGACTACAAAGTTTATCAAATGGATATTAAATGTGCATTTTTTAATGGAGATCTTGAAGAGGAAGTATATATTGAACAACCTGATGGATTTTCTTTGACAGATGACAATGATATGGTTTGCAGGTTAAGAAAAGCTCTGTATGGATTAAAACAAGCCCCAAGAGCTTGGTATGCAAGGTTGGATAAGTATCTTTTAAAGATTGGTTTTACTAAAGGAAATGCAGACAACAATTTATATTACAAAATAACTAATGATGACATCTTGATTATAGAAGTATTCGTTGATGATATAATCTTTGGAGAAGAAGATGGATTATGTAAGGAATTTTCTATTAAAATGCAGCAAGAATTTGAAATGTCTATGATTGGAGAAATAAAATTCTTTTTAGGATTGTAGATTTCACAGACTGATAAAGGTATATTTTTGAGTTAATCCAAGTGCTTGAAAGAATTACTAAAGAAATTTGGGATGGAGAACTCTAAACCAGTAAGCACACCTATGACTACGAATGATAAATTATCTCAAAGGGATGAATCTACACCTGCTAATCCAATTTGATACAAATCTATGATAGGAGGTTTACTATATTTGACACAAACCAAGCCTAATATTATGAATGCAGTATGTATTGTTTCTATATTTCAAAGTAATCCTAGGGAAAATCATGAATCAACAGTAAAAAGGATTTTCCGGTACTTACAAGGCATAACAAATCTTGGATTATGGTATCCTAGAGATGAAAATTTTGATCTATGTGCATACACAAATGCAAATTGGGCAAGAGATGTGGATGATAGAAAAAGCACCACTGGAGGAGTATTCTTTCTTGGAAAGAGATTAGTTTCTTGGTTAAGTAAGAAACAGAGTTGTACATCTTTATCAACAGTAGAATCAGAATATGTTGCAGCAGCAACTAACTGTACACAGGTACTATGGCTTAAGCAAATGTTGAAAGACATAAAGGTAAAATGCAAAGAACCTATTACTATATATTATGATAACACTGCAGCAATTGATATATTTAAGAATCCGGTATTACATTCTAAAACAAAACATGTTTCTATCAAACTAAATTTTCTAAGGGAAAAAGTTGAAGAAAAGGAGATAAAACTGGTTTATGTGAATACTAAAGAACAACTTGCAGATATTTTCACAAAACCTTTTCCTAAGGAGACTTTTGAATATCTCAGAGATCAGCTTGGAGTCATACCACCACTGGTAGAGACTTAGACAGTTGTTTATTGTCATCAACTAATAGAATTGAAAGACAAATCTTTTACTTTGGTCTTTGATGAGGAAGCTACTTCTCAGGGGGAGTAGTTGGTATATTGAATTGATTGGTATTTTGTATATGAACTTGATTTTTGTAACTTTGGCATTTGATGTCAAAGGGGGAGAGATATCTATGGAATAACACATTATCTTTTGAGTAGAGATTGGTATTGAAAATAAATCTTTGGATAAACACATGTTGCTCCCAGGGGGAGAAATTGTTGTTTAAAGGAGATTGTTGGTTTTTGGTATTTGGCATTTTTGTTTTGACACTTTGATGGTTTTTCCATCTTGTGTTGCCATCAATGACAAAGGGGGAGATTGTTGGTATTTTGGTATGGTTTTGTCATTGATGTCAACACCTACTGAAATACTAGCACTTTGGAGATCCAGCAACATTAACCGAAAAACAAGTAACTATTGCACAGTTACTAGTATATGGTTCACCGACAGGATATAATGATCACTGACACTTGGAATGATATGGAAGACACTTGGTAATGTCGAAGACATCCTATGGACATTTTGTTTTGAAGAATTAATCATTGGTATATTCATATTTGCATATTTGCTTTTACCGACAAATAGGTCCAGGGTTATCTAGGGTTACACCGGCAGGTTTATCTTTTCCAGATCAGCATGGCACGCTATGGAGATGATTTATTATTATTGTAAATGCATTAAGCTGGCATGTTAAATTGGTTATTGCATCAGATATTATATTGTTTGTAAAATGTTTTTTGTAATATCTTGTAGAGCCGACCTACTAAAATTGGTCTTAGGTTATGGTATAAATGTAAGATCTTATTTGTAAGATCGAATGTGGAATGCAAAAAAGGTTTGTGAGAAGGTATATGCGAGATTAAGCAGAGGTATACATGAAGACATCATTTGAAGGTGAAGCTAGGTTTTTGTAGAAGCATATCAACATTACACTGGTACTGAATCCATCATATGAAGATGCTATTTTGTGTAGTACATTCTTATTGGATTTAACCATCCAACTGTAGTCAGTGTGACTCCCATTTTGTGATTAAGCAGCGAGCTCTAGGTTGTTGGCCTTTCTGCATGTGCAGACCCCATTTATGTACACTTACTATCTACAGTAGTATCATCTGATTGTGGGTAAGGCTTCCCACTGTGGTTTTTCCCCTTACAAGGTTTCCACATACAAATATTGGTGTTATGTGTTGTGGATGACTTTATGTTTATGTTTCATGCATTAATCTTTACCGGTATAGCAATTTACTTTTAACACTGTCTATCGGCATACTTAACTGGTTTACCAGTATTAAGCATTAAGTTGGTTAAATGGTTTTGGTTTGAATTTATTAGACAACTGATTCACACCCCCCCCCCCTCTCAATTGTCTCCTGGACCTAACAAGTTGATCAATCCATGTTCACAATTCTCACAAATGAAATGGTGATAATTGTCAACAAGAAGTTGCTTGAGAGGAGATGAAATAAGCATTAAGTGCTTGAGAAGACATAAAGGTTACCTTAGGAGGTAAGGGTTAAGGTTAGACTAGGGTTATCCATTGGATAAAGCTTTTACCCAAGGGGTAAACTCTTGTTCAAGGGTTAAAGGGATAACCAAGGTTAAAGCCATGAATGCTTGATGAGACCCTTGGGTTAGACAAAGGTTGAGTTAGAGAGAAAGTAGCTAATCATGCAAGAAGGTTGAGTTAACCATTAATGGTTATGTAAGAGTCTTAAATGGTTTAGAAGACTTTGAGGGTTAACTTGTTGAGGGCATAAAGCCTTTAATAGTTTTCAAATACTTTGGAGGCTTTGAGAAGTGACTTCTCTTTGCTTAGGATTGTGACAATATTTAGGAGATGGATTAGGCTAAATTGGAAGTGATTAGAAGTATCTACAAGGCGGTTAAAGAGGTAAGTGGGAGATGTAGGAAAATGCAAGTGGAGGAAAAAGGATTTTAATTAAAATAAATTACTTTATTTCAACCAAATAGAAGCAAATTGCATAATACAAGTGGGAGATTTTAAATAAATAAATTAGATTTATTTACTTGCAAGGATAAATTTAGTTAAAAAAGGGGGAAAGGGAATTAATTAAATAAAGTGATTTATTTAATTAAAGGTTAAAAAAGGTTTAGGTGAACTTAATAAAATAAATTGAGTAATTCATTTAATTAAATAGATGAATGTGAAGAAATTAATTAAATAGAATTTAATTAATAGGGGAATGAAGTTAAAATAAATATTAAATATTCATTTACAAAAGCAGTCAGATTTATACGTCTACAGTATCATAATAAGACTTAACATTTTTCAGCATCCCATCCTTAGTAATTTCATCAACAATTTCAGCACAAGTCATGGGTGGTATAATTGTTACATTACCAGTCTCTAGTGTCAAATCAATGTCACTTTTTTTCCTCCTTCTGGCAATACTAGATGCAACTGATGGTGTGGTCTTAGGTTCCTTCTTCTATGTTGGTAATTTGATGGTAACCTTCCTAACCAGTTGTTTCTTTTCTTCCACTTTAAGTTCTTTCAGTTTCTTCCTCACAACCCTTTTGAATGATAATGGTGTGTCATCTTCAGGCTCAGAATCTGCAATCACAGGCTCAATGTGTACTACTATATCCTTCCTCTTTCTCCCTTTCTCCAGGACAAAATCAATGAGTGCCTTAATGTCCTTTGAAACTTTTTGTAGAAACTTGCTTACATTACCTTCTTGTTTTTCCCTCTTCTTTCGGTTGAACTCAGTTTCAACCTCAAGAGTATTTTGATGTGTTGTTCCACAAGGTTTTTTTTCTTCATCTATATCTGCATCAAGTAGAATTTTTGCATATGCATCAAGAATTAATTCATCTACCTCATAGCTCATTTTAGCTATCCAAATCTTCCGGGGCTTGATTGTGTCCATGAGGGTCTCATCTTTCTTAAACATGAAACATATGTCGATATAGTATTTCTCTACTATATGCTCAGGTACTCTTATTCTAGACCTCATATATTTCTGAAAATCTTTGAAGTAACCCCATACCTTATCATCTCTAAGACTTTCCAATGTAGCAATTGATTATTTTAGTTTTCTTCCTACTGAGATGTCAAAAGCCCATTGCTTCATTCCAGAATTGGGAGTATCATTCAAAAAGTATAACATTAAGTAGACTAACAGATTTCCATACCGGAAAGTGCCCTTCTTCTCACCTTTAATCTTCCCTAAATTGATCAATAACTCCTCAAGAATCTAGTCACAAAGATCTAACTTTATATTTTCTCTCATCATCCTATATGCGGCCAAAATACATGAACTGGAAACTGAATTCAGTCGGTTAGACTAAGTAACCTTGTAGCCTATGATCATGCTTCCAAACTTGATGTCAGTGTTGGTGATGGTGCTCACCTTCATCAATCTCTTGTCTGATGTGGCACTGGTGATCTTTGTTACAAAGTCATTTAATACTTTCTTATCATGATGTTGCCCTACTGATGACAAACTAGTAATTTCCTGGATGGCTTCCTTGGTAATTCTATAGGGTCAGTCCAGCCATATGAATTCCCCATGTACTCTTCTTAGTACATATCTGACTATCTCATCCTCTAACGCCTAAATATCCAGAATATGAGTCAACCCTAGATCTTTAATGTGTTGATATGCCGATTTGATCTTACTAGATTATCCCATGAGTTCATTCATATACATCCCCTTGATCTCCAAAGTGCCTAAGTCCTCTATATGACAATGAATATAGGCCCTAACATCTTCCACATATACCACTCCCTTCGGAACGCCAGAAAATGCTCCAACCAAATATTCCTTGGTAACCACATGTGGATACCATTTGAAAATTGTCTTGGGGCGGTCCTTAATTTCTACTATAGTTGGATTTGCAACAAAAATATGAGCAAAAGATGATCTTGATTCCATGATTCAAGAAAAATACCTTTAGAACGCTTCCGGTGAAAAGCTCTAACAAATCCTTCTAGATGTCGGTGTAATCACTTCAAGAAGAAATCTGATCACCTCTGAATAGCTTCTAATTGCACTAAGTCTCTCTGAATCGCTCTAAATGTTGGGTGAATAAAAATGAAGTGTAATCGACCTTTTATTGATCGAGAAAATTCTAATCTTCTATTGACATAAATGACTGTTGGTGAATGATACCAGATTTCACTCTGAATATATCAATGTCGGATAATCCTCTCCAATATGTGGAACATCTTCCAGAATATCCTCTAGGGGCATATGCATCATCTTCCATAAAATTTTCCTACCCCTAAGGCATCTGCCTTAGTTACTAGATGAGCTGACTGTCGGTGTAGGAGCAGCCTCTTCAGTCGGATAAGTAACCGAGACATTCCCATCTGATGATTTCTCTTCAGTCTTTCTAACCCTTCTCTGAGTATGATATTCTTAGATTTCACTAACCTTCTCTTTGCCTTTATCATTTGATCCTCCATTACCAAACAGTGGATTTTTGCTTCTACAAAACTTAGCAATATGTCCAACTTCATTGCATGCATAACATGTAACATTGTTCTTTTGAATTGCCTTGCTAAAACTGATGAAATTGCTTGACCTGCACTAATTAGCCATATATCCAAATTTTCCACAAGAATAGCATTTTTCATTCATTCTGTAATCTTCTGTCTTATGACCAATTTTATTATGTTTAGAACATTTACCGGGAGCATAATCAGGGTTTTGATTTGCTCTATTTCTACATTGCCTAGCCATGTGACCAAATCTATTGCAAATAAAATATCTAACATTAAATTTATAATTATTGAATTGCCTTACCGGTGCCTTATGGTTTTCATCTTCATTAGTAGTACCAAAACTCTGTCCTTGCCCAAATCCAAGTCCATTGGAATCTCCAATATGCCTCTGTCTCTTCAGTAACTCATCAAGTTGTGCTAAGCTGATCTTGAATTTTTCTTTGTATTGACTTGCAGTAGTTAAGTCATCTCTTAGTATTGGAATTTGTCTCTCAAGCTCTTTCTCATTGCTTTGGGATTGTACCAAATCAGACCTCAACATCTCATTTTCATGAACCAACCTACCACATTCTTCAAACTTGTTCTTCAGGGATACAACAAGATTTTCTTCTTTTTTCTTTGTATCCTCAATCTCCTTGTATATCCTCATTGTCATAGCTTGCATCTCATTCTTCATAACCATGTTCTCCTAACTCAATTTCTGACATTGTTCCTTAAGTGCATTTTTCTCTTCATCATCTTGATTTTGTAAAAGTTCCTTTCTCCTAGCTTGAACAGATGATAGCCTCTCTTGTAGGACAAGAATAAATTCTTTAGCAGAATTTGACTCATCTTGTAGCTTTAAGTTCTTCAATTTTTTAGCATCATAATCTTCAAGTGTCATCTCAAGTTGCTTCTCCAAAGCCATATTCAATTATTCTGGTTTCAGGATCTTCCTCAAGCTGTTAAACTTCCTTTGAGGCACAAGGCTCTGATAAAAATTGTTGGAAACCAATAACACTAAGAGGGAGGGTGAATCAATGTTATACTGGAATAGTATATTTTAGCCTTAACATAACATTTATACACCAACCGGTATACTGGTATAAACAAAATTGAAAGAAGCAATGCAACCAATAAGCCAAAAACATAAATGAGAACCATAATACACAAATTTATATGTGGAAAACCTAAAAGAGGAAAAACCACGGTGGGATTTGTGACCCACAATATCAATTCACTGGCCATACGAAGAGATTATAATATATGATGGACCTGCACTTGCAGCAAGGCTTACAACCTAGAGCACACTGCTCGTCACAATAGGAGCCTCACTGACTACATAACAATCCAAAGAAGTATGAATTGCTTAGTATAGCATCTCCTAATCAAGAATACAGTTCCAGTTTAAGCTCTGTTTGTTTAGATTAAAACCCTAAACCTCAGTACTGGAATAACCCTTACAACGAATTCCTCACATACATAGTCTCTCTGATATATTTATCATTATATCACATCCATATATTCATCCTATCATCTTATCCTTATTCTTATTAAAAAATGATCTAATCAATCTCCCCTATATACCCTATACAAATTTATGCCTTATGTCAGCTTACAAAGATATATAAAATATCATATTTACATGTTGACCATATAATATAAATGAATAAGCATTAAAACAAGTTGCCGATGCCTACTCCAAGATGTGTCGGCCTCCAATACTGATGACCTTTACCATACCATGTCAGCCTGCATTGCCGGTGACCAAAGAAATCTTCTATCCTATCGATGCCGGTGTAGAGTCTATGAAGTGCTTGCTGGTACGCCATATGAATTCGGAACCCAAAATCATGTTGCTATTAATGACAACATAGTGAAACCAACCAATAGAGTGTCAATTGCCAACACCTGGAAGGCTCATTGCCTTGCAAAATGATTACAAAAGAATACAAGAAGGTTCAAACTATTGAATAGCATTAACAAATGCCTTAGTATAGTTCTAGTTAATCATAAAATACATAATCCTACTCTTCTCTCCTATACTACTCTATTTTGGTGTTCTGCTATATTCTGGAGCACAAATCCTTCACTTGCGCACATGAAACTGTGCACAATCAGTCATATGCACTTTCCACATAATCACCAATGTCAAAAATGATCGTATCAATTGCTCTTTTATATCCACAACATCAAATTATGATCTTCTACATGTCGACCCAAAAAGGCAAAACACATGAAATGAAATGTGTATACCAAGTCAACTAAATCCGAACTACAATGCATATGTGGACCAAAAAAAATTGACTTAAAGATTCCCACATGTCTGCTAACCATCCTCGAACACAAAAACAACTACCAGAATCGATCCACATGATCCACACAATGAATATCCATATATTACTGCTGATGAACACTATCCTAACAAAAAACCTGTACACCGGACCTTCCAACTTACTCAAGAATCACCACCATAGACTAAAAGCCTGGAATAAGGTAGATTAAACATCCATAATTCTTCACATAGACCTGCAAGAAAAAACATTCAACCAAAATGAAATACCAACCAAAACATTGTATATTGTTAGATGTCCTATTCAAACTCACCGGACCTCACCATAACTCAATATGTCTTTCAGTATGAATGAATCCTGAACTGTGGATGGGATTTATGACATCATTTACCATCAATGACAATATTTGTGTTGGATATTGTTGGCATATGATGAACCGACATATTGATATGATGATAATGTATGTTGTCATTGATGTCAATAAGTTCAAGTGAACAGGCATGAGGAGATGCAGTGAACCGGTGTCAGGGTTTCACTAAGTGTGACTACCGATTGGTAGTCTCAGCTCTAGGGTTATCGGTTTGGTGATACAGCCTATGCAATGCAACCGGTGATACTTTGTGATGATTTAGCTAAGAGATATGAGTGAGATCGAGGTGCCACGTCAGCCTTGTGCGCGTGAAGGATTTCCTTGAGGATCTTGCATTAGAAGATTGACTGTGTTTGAAGTCTACCTTGGGAATGATCATTCTTCTTAGTGGTATGAGAAGAAAGCGTGATGAGTTATTGATTCCCATGTACAGTGAAGAGTGAACGATGTATTGTCTAGTGATCTATTTGAAATCGTAATACTCTATGCAATGTGTTTGGACGGTTAGGATTGGACCGCTTGTGTTGTAAACCTAAGATGCTTAGGGTTTAGGGTTTATGCTACCGACCTAACTATTGTCTATAAGGTCGATGATGTTTGTTATTGTAAATTTGTTGGCAAATGTTGTGTGTGTATCTGATTGATGAGATACTTGTCAGACCAGTAAGAGGAAAACTGCAAAGTGTGATTGCAGAGTAGCATGTAGCATTGTTATCAGATCAAAAGTTTTACCTGTTTTCTTCTAATCATTTCAACAGTTGGAAAATCCCTTTACCGGGTAGCTTTAACATGATTATTGTAAAACCTTTAACTAGGTGACACAAGATCATTGAGTTCTTTAAATCCTCTAGCGAGGTAACCTTTAATAGGGTTTCAACCTCTAATAGGGTATATAGCCATCCCTTAGCCCGGTGATCTCAGAACCTTATTGTATAGTCTTTAACCAAAATAGGTTCTTAACAGGGTGAGCTTCAAAAGAGTTCAAAAACAAGCTTGTGGGTATTCATCCCCACCATGGTTTTTCCCATTTGGGTTTCCACGTGAAAAAGTTGTATGTTATGTGTTATGCATTTTTCATCTGATGTGTATGTATTATTTGGTTGAATGATTATGCATGCAGAGTTATTAGGTTATGGTATTACTGGTATACCACATGCATATGTTTATGGGTGAAGTTGTTATCAAGTATTGAATATAGTTGAAGTGTTTAGACTTATCAGTTTATGGTGTTTGATGTCTTACTATGTTTAACTGGTATTATCGTGGTTAAGTTTAGTGATGGTGACAACCAGTTGGGATTGCTTTAACCAGATAAGTTGTTGAGAAAGTTTTTTCCTATACTGATTCACCCCCCCTCCCCCCTCTCAGCACCAATTGGGGTATCTATTGTTCATCATTATTCATCAATTGGTATTAGAGCAACTCTGGGTCCTCGGTGATATAAGCTTAACTGCTTGAGGTAAAAGATCCTGTTGTAATGATGAAGAGGGAAGGTCCTAAGTTCAATAGAGATAACTTCAAGATATGGAAGGTCAGAATGAAGATTAACATCAAGAGTATGGGTGCTCAACATTGGAGCTATATTGAGAATCTCTATGTGACTCCCACTGGCATTCTGACTGATGATTAGAAGAGAGATCTAGGAAAATGGGCAAGTCATGGAAGCTCTTATCAGCAGCCTGTCAAATATTGAGTTTATTGATGTACAAGACAAGGACACACTTAAGGATGTATGGGATGCACTGGAAAACATCTATGGTGGTGATGAGCATGTAAAGAAAGATAACGAAGAGAGCCTTAGAGGTAAATTTGAGGATATGAGGATGGTTGAAGGTGATACCATTCAGCAATATGGAATTAGTATTAAGATTGTGGTAGGAGATATCAAAAGCGTTGGTGGAATGATTGAGGATGCCATCATTGTTAGTAAAGCCTTGAGATCATTGTTACCAATCTATGCAATCAAAGTTGCTGCTATCCAGGAACTAAGGTCTATTGATAAAAGCAAGGTATCCTTAGACTCTATCATTGCAAAGTTAACTGCATATGAGTTGAATAGCTATGATGGTAGTGTTTAGAAGATTGAGTTAGCCTTTAAAGAATCTATTGTACCGTCCATAAAAGGAAAAGAAACTAGTACCAGTTATGAATCCAGATAATGCAAAGATATGGATGATGAAGAGATTCTAATGGAGTTTGAAGCTCTTCTTGCTGAAAGACTTTCGAAAGGAACTGGAAAATATAGAGGTAAACTTCCTTTGAAATGTTTTTCCTGCAACAAGATAGGACATATAGCTGTTAATTGTCCTAACAATGACAATAAGGATAAACAAAAGAGGTTTAGAAAGTATAAAGGAGGAAACATAATAAATTGTCTAGTTGTTGTGGATGAAGGTGTCACTGATGAAGAATCAGAAGATGAAGAAAATGAAGACATAGTGTTTGTAGCAGTAAAGGAAGAAGTGTCTGACAAGAAAGCACTTGTCTCTCGCATTGACAACTTCAATAAGTGGAGAATTGATAGTGGTTGTTCTCACCACATGACTGGTGACTGGAGAAAGTTTCTGTCTCTTGAGGAATATGATGGAGGTGTTGTTAGATTTGGCAACGATGCACCATGCTTGGTGAAAGGTAAATGATCCATCTCACTGAATGGAAAAAGCAGTGCAGATGATGTCTACTGGGTAGAAGGTCTTAAGCATAACCTGTTGAGTTTTGCTCAGTTGAATGACAAAAAACTCATTCTGGAATTCAAAGGCGGAGTCTGCAGTATAACTGGAAAGAATGGTGAACTTATTGCCACCGGTAAGCAGACCAGAGGCAACCTATTTCAGTTAAATACCAAGATAAGTCGGTGTCTAATGGCTAAGTTTGATGATAGTTGGATATGGAATATGAGACTCTATCATATGAGCTTTGACAACATTGTTAAAGCTGGTAAGATCAAGGTGGTAAGAGGATTAGCTTTGTTGAACAAACCTGAGAATTCCTTGTGCAGAGAATGTCAACTTGGGAAGATATCTTCCTCAACTTTTAAAGGTAAGTCTTTCTCAGCATAAAATTTACTTGATCTTGTGCATACTGATTTGTGTGGTCCTATGAAAACTAGAACCATTACTGATTACTACTCAAGAATGATGTGGGTCACATTCTTGAAAGACAAGTCTAAAGCATTTGGAAATTTCAAAGCCTTCAGAGCATTAGTAGAGAAAGAAAGTGGTAAAAAGATAAAATGCCTAAGAATTGATCTTATTGAATTCACTTCTGATGAATTCAATAAGTACTGTGAAGATAATGGTATCAAGAGGTAGTTGTCTACCCCAAGGACACCACAACAGAATGGCATAGCAGAAAGAAATAACAGGACTGTAGTTGAAGCGGCTAGAACAATGTTGATCCAAGGAAAGGTTGCTCACACTTTTTGGAGACAAGCGGTGAGCACTGCAGTCTATACTATGAACTGGGTACTCATCAAGAAAGGCAAAGATAAATCTCCTTATGAGTATTAGACTGGGAAAACTCCCACTATGATTTACTTTAAAGTGTTTGGTAGTAATTGCTATATCAAGAGAGGTGAGCATTTGAGAAAATTTGATGCAAAATGTGATGAAGGAATATTTATGGGATATTCCACTAAGAGCAAAGCTCTCAAGTGCTACAACAATAGAACTTAGAAAATTGTTGAAAGTATCAATGTCAGGGTTGATGAATCCCCTGAGGAACCTGAGGAAACATGCAGCGAATAAGTGGAAGATGAACCGAGTATGGCCTTCTGGGAACCGATTAAGAAAGAAACTTGTAAAGATCTTAGTGTTCTTGTACTAGTAGAAGTTGTAGTAAAAGAAGAAGAAGATGTAAGTGAAGAAGAAGAAGAAAATCTAGAAGATCAGGCTAGAGTCATTCCTAGATATGTAAAGCTACATCATGATCCAAAGCAAATCATAGGAGATAAAGATGCAGGGATACTCACAAGAAGAAAAGTGAAGGAGAACTCTTGCATGATTTTTTAATTTGAACCCAAGACTTCCAGCGAATCTCTTATAGATGAAGACTAGATTAAAGCAATTGAAGAGGAGCTAGAGCAGATAGAAAAGAATGCAACATGGTCTTCGTTGCCCAGACCAGCACATAAAAATGTCATAGGTACCAAATGGGTCTTCAGGAATAAGTTGAATGAAGAAGGCACCATTGTAAGAAACAAGGCTAGGCTTGTATGCAAGGGATATACTTAGGAGGAGGGAGAAGACTATGGAGAAACCTTTGCTCCTATGGCTAGACTAGAAGTTGTTCAAATGCTACTTGCATTTGCAGCATTTAAGGGATTTAAGGTTTATCAGATGGATGTGAAGTCTTCTTTTCTGAATGGAATCTTTGAAGAGGAAGTGTATATAGAGAAACCAGAAGGGTTTACCTTATCAGAAGATAGTGACATGGTGTGCAGATTACACAAAACTCTATATGGACTGAAACAGGCACCTAGGGCATGGTATGAAAGACTACACTCTCATCTTGTGAAGATTGGATTTCAGAGAAAAAGTGAAGATAGCAACATCTACTTGAAATCAGAAGGTGATCAGATTATGATCTGTGAAGTGTTTGTGGATGACATAATCTCTAGAGGAGATGATAAAATGAGTCATGCATTTGCAGATGAAATGAAGAAAGAATTTGAGATATCTTTGATAGGAGAGATAAAGTTCTTCATTGGTTTACAAATTCAGCAAATGAAAGAGGGTATCTTTATTACCCAATCTAAGTATATCAAAGAGGTATTGAAGACTTTTGGCATGGAGGAAAGAAAATTTGTTGGTACGTCGATGGTGACTGGCCGTAAACTGACTAAGGAAGATGATTCAGCGTTGGTAAATGAGAAGGAGTACCGATCAATGATCGGTAAGCTGCACTATGTGGTGCACAACAGACCGGATATTGCTCATGCAGTAGGCATAGTAGCTCATTTTCAAAAATGTCCAAGAGAATCCCACTTGGTAGCTGTCAAAAGGATTCTTAGATATCTGAAAGGAACAGTTGATTATGGATTGTGGTATTCATATAATGGTGACTATAATCTCTACGTATATATTGTTGCCGATTGGGGAGGTAATGTGTGTTGGGAATCATTAATTTTGAGTCAAGTTTTGAGCCCCATTTCGAAAAACTTTGATATTGCATTTTCAGAAAGGCACCTAATCTCATTCAGGTGGCCTAGTTAGAGAGAGGGTAAAATGGAGCCAGTTGTTTTTCAAGGGGTAAGGCTTGGGAAGCATGTCCTACACCTTTCATTTGACCTATGCAATGTGTTGCAACTTTCAAATTTCAATTTGGTTCAATTTATCAGGTACCCATTTCAAGGGGTGAGCTGAAAGTGCATTTTAGGTGCAAATGCAGATTTTATTGAGTAGCTTACTTTGGGTGTTTATATCTTTTGCCCTGTTGATTGTCATGAATAGTTTCAAATTGGATTCAATTCTATGCATAAATATGAGTTAGATTGCAAAATTTCAAGTCCTTATGAATCCATTTGCTCAGTTTTCAAAGCTCAATCTGTTTGCAATTTGTATGTTTTGACAAGTCCCTATTTTGCATAAGTGTAAAAGTTTCCTCGGTGAATTTCATGTCAGAGTATTTATCCTGGGATATTGTTGATATAAATGACAAGCTATGTTTCAAATTTCAAGATCTTGCCAATCTGTTTGATCGGTTTTCAAAAGGGTTTCTTGAGCCATCTTTTTCAGTGATCCATACTTTCATTGCACACCATTCACACCCAGACAGTCTTTTGGTCAAACTGAGCATTCAAATATTTGGTATGCATTTCAAGGTACCTATGTCTCAGATTTGAGGGTCTATGCAGATCGTTTGATATTTTTAAGAAAGGTATCATGAGTTGCCTTAGCATTGACTTCATTAGGTCCGCAGTGTCGACAAAGCCAGTTGGTCATTTTCAACAATTAATATCTCTTCACTCGGGATTTGTCTTGAAAAACCGTTTGGTAGAGTTCATGCTTATATATCAAAGTACACGCCTATCAGATGGCGAGGTCCAGAAAGGTGTTTTGAGTTGTTTGAAAATTACGTCTTCGCGATTAAATGCGAAAATGTGGCGTAAGTGCCTGAAAGTTGCAAAACTCAGTCTGATAATCCGAAAATGGTACCGATCGTTTCCAGAGGTATGTTTGAGTTTCGTGAGTCATTTCAAAGGTTAGTTGAATGAAAACGAAAAAATTTTTTCGTCGGACCCACTTTGGGGCCTAACCTAGCTCATGCTCGTGCATTGATTTTATTGGCGACTTGGTTCGCTAAAAGAATATATTTAAATGTGGACTGTAATCATGAGACATGTCACAAGAGTTGAAAAGATTATAGACCTCCAGGCAATTTCAGATTGGCGATTTTAATGCCAAATCCTCCTTCAGCGACAGAGAAGAGATTTTAAAAAAATGCAAATGTGTTTGGGAGATGGTGTGGAATGGAGAGAGGATTGATCATTCAGCAAATATAATTGGCATGTGAAATGCCAGCTAACATCTTCCTGTGCATTAATCATGGTTTTGAGAGGTTTTTATAAATTTCAAGCAATGAAATTGGAAGGCATTAAGCCAAACCCATTGGAGTGTGGCATGATGAATGGAATGGCACTCTTTATAGACTTTCAGCAAATGGAAAATTCAATGCCATTAAAACCCCCTCACGTGCTCTCCCCTCCCACGTGGTAAAAGGCAATAAAACCTTAAAACCAATAGTAAATGCAATTGGAAAGTATAACCCCCCAGCACAATAGAGGAGCCAAATAAATTTTTAACAAACCTACCATTGCCAACACTCCTCCTACGTGATGTCTTGAGAAAGGCAGAAAATATTCAAAAAATAGCAAATCGTTTCCCCACATGGAAGCCAGTGGAGAGTGGGGAGGGTTAAAATAAATGGAAATTGCCAGCCTGCATGGGGTCTTCAAACTGCAGCAAATGCACAATTGGTAGGCATCATGGTGGTAGGGGGCAGCATCGAAACCCTCCTGCAATTGCAGTTCAAACAGAGTCTTCCTCCTTTCTGCCATGTGACATGTGGAAATAGCATAGAGAACCTCAAGCTTGCTCAGCCATGGTGTTTGGAAGGCATTTTAAAACATGAAACTAATTTCATTAGCAGATGTATTTCTCTCCTTCACGTGGTAGATGGTGTTTGGGGAGTGAAGTTAACATCCAAAGTTTCCAACAAAATGCAAAGGCAGGTGTAGTTCCAAGTTCCACGACCCTGCCAATGTCTTCCTCTACCGTGTGCTGTAGGTGGGAGAAGGGTTTTCAAAAATGTTTTAAAGCAGAATGCAATGGAGGCTACACCAGTTCAACCCCCTCACGTGCTCTCCTCCTGTGTGGTTTTGGAAAAGCGCATGCTTTAAACCTCAACCAAATACACTGGGTGCCACTAAGACTAAAAAAAAAAGCCTTCAACATGAAGTTTCAGGCTAAAAGGAAATATCCCACATTGGTTGGGCAAGGGAAAATTTTAGCATTTATAAGCAAAGCTCTATACTACCATAGTGTCAAAGCTTTGGGCTTTTGACGTAAGGTGCTGGTTGGATGCCCAAGTGGACCCTACGCGTGTGGGAGTACTTCCCGAGGCCAACAAGTGGTGACAAGTGAACCCCACGCAGGCACGGATCCTCGCAAGACAAAGATGCTCGCCGATTAAGGTTCATTAAACAACGAAAGCAGTTAAAGACCATGCAAGTACAGGAGATCCAACGGCCGGCGCGATTTCGCGAAAGGAAGATGCTCGCCGGTTAAGGTTCGCAAAATCGCGAAGAGTTAAAGAGCATGCAAGTTGCAGAGGATCCAACAGCCCGTTTGACTTCGTGACCCAAAGATGCAAGCTCGTTAGCCATCGCGAAATGGTGAAAGCCAAGTGGAGGTCCAGGTGGAGGTCCAACTCGCGGGTCCCGCTGAGGTGTCGCTGAGGTGGCAATGAGATGGCAGACAAGCAAGCAGACGAGTGGCGTACAGTGGTAGTGACAAGTTGGTCCAGGTTGTTAATCAGTGAGGTGTCATCCCAGTGAATCCCATCAGCCAATTAGAGGCTGCCACATGGCAGGGTGTAAGGGAAAAATCAGGCCAAAAAATAAAGTTAAAATCAGATTAAATATATAGTTGAAACTATATAGAAAATTCAAAAATTTAAATGATGGAGGCATATGAAGGATTTAATTCGCCCAGAGGTCCATTTGTACCCAATATACCAAGTATTATATATTGTCAGAAATCTCTCAGAACAAGGAATCTAGTAATGTAGTTGATTTTAACAAATTTTGGATATTTTGGGAGTAGTTTCCATGGGAAAGAATAAGAAAGTGAATTCAGTTGGAAAAAGAGACACTTGGCAATTTCAGTTGCAAACCTAATGTTTTTCCCTCTCCCTCTTATTCTCATTTTCTTCTCATTGTAGGGGTTCCATAAATTTGGAGGGAGGCTCCATATTTTCATGGCTTCCATTTCTGAACTTCTTGACCCAAATTTGTAAAATTCTTTGGTTTGTTTCAGGGTACATAGATTACATTGCAGGATAGCAGATTGTTTTCTAGTTGCAGGTCCTACTTGTGTCAGACATGAGTAAATTCCACACAGTATTGTCTCTAGGCATGTATTTCATTGTTATGAATTGAATCCTTAAGGAGGATGAAATTTGTCAATTTCAAGGAGATTGTTGTGGCTGTTTGTAGGTATCCTTCAATGAAGGTTTTAAATTCTGTAGTCAGTCATAAATGATGAAATATGTATCCAGATCTGATAATTTTGTGAATGAATCAAATAATGCATTAGTATAAGGTATTAATGCATGAATATCTTGTTTAAGGAGAACAAACTTGCAGCTATGATTTACATTTGCAGTTCTGTGTGTGACCCTATTGCCCAATGAATAAGGTACTAGTCTTGCAAATTTGGGGATAGTTTCAGATACACAATTTTAAAGACAAGTCTATTTCCCTTTGTGTTTAGGGGTTTGTGTTCTATTCTTTCCAATCTCTATTTCATCCTATTGTTTGTATAGATCTAGACAATCTATAGTGTTTCCTAACTTGTTGAGCTTGTGAAATGATCTATCTGCTTGTTGTTTGATGTTGTCATAAGTGTGTAATGAGTTAATTTCATGCATCAAAAGGGTGTCCCCCCCTAGGTCTAGCAAAACCTGAAGTGCAGGAGGATCAATTAGGGTCCAATGTTATGTTGTCCAAGCCCTGATGTGTTTCATAGACTGAAATTGGCCATTTCATAGAAGGATTGCAGGTGTACTTGGGTTAACCAGATTTGGTGACCAACAATGTGGATGACCAGAAAAGCACAAATGGTGGAGCGTTCTTTCTCGGAGGAAGATTAGTATCATGGACAAGTAAGAAGCAAAGTCATATTTCCCAATCTAAAGATGAAGCAGAATATGTGATAGTATTTATGAACTGCACTCAAGCAATTTGGATGAAATATGTATTGGAAGGTTTCAAAGTACCTATATCTGAACCGGTGAATATATTTTATGATAACACAAGTGCAATAAATATTTCCAAGAATCCGGTATTGCATGCTAGAACTAAGCACATTGAGCTTAAATATCACTTCTTGAGAGAGAAAGTTCATAATAAGGAGGTTGTACTACAACATGTTTCCAGTAAGGAGTAGCTAGCAGATATATTCACTAAGCCCTTACCGAAGACTACATTTACCTATTTGAGAGGTGAATTAGGGGTTCTGCCCCTTCATGAAGTCAACTAAAGTTGTGTGCTCCGCATCAGTCAAGTACTACAGTGACAAATCCTTCGGGATTGATGTGTTGAAGGATGCTACTCCTTAGGGGGAGCAACATAGTAGATTTTTGGAAGCTTGTGCCTCCACTTTGGCATTTTTGGAAAAGGGGGAGAATATATCTGATGTTGAAGATGCATCGGTCTATGATGTTTTCAATTGCAATGCTACACTAAGTATTGCCATCAATACCAAAGGGGAGATTGTTGGATATTATTGGCATATGATGAACCGACATGTTGATATGATGATAATGTATGTTGTCATTGATGTCAATAAGTTCAAGTGAACTGGTATGAGGAGATGCAGTGAACCGGTGTCAGGGTTTCACTAAGTGTGGCTACCAATTGGCAGTCTGAGCTCTAGGGTTATTGGTTTGATGATACAGCCTATGCGATGCAACCAATGATACTCTATGATGAGTTAGCTAAGAGATATGAGTGAGATCGAGGTGCCACATCAGCTTGTGCACATGAAGGATTTCCTTGAGGATCTTGCATGAGAAGATCGACTGCGTTTGAAGTCTACCTCGAGAATGATCATTCTTCTTAGTGGTATGAGAAGAAAGCTTGATGAGTTATTGATTCCCATGTGCAGTGAAGAATGAACGATGTAGATTGTCTTGTGATCTATTTGAAATCATAATACTCTATGCAATGTGTTTGGACAATCAGCATTGGACCGTCTATGTTGTAAACCTAAGATCCTTAGGGTTTAGGGTTTATGCTACCGACCTAACTATTGTCTATAAGGTTGATGATGTTTGTTATTGTAAAGTTGTTGGAAAATGTTGTGTGTGTATCTGAGTGATGAGATACTTGCCAGACCAGTAAGAGGAAAATTGCAGAGTGTGATTGCAGAGTAGAGAAAATTAAAAGGATCTACCTTGGCATGTAGTGTTGTTATCAGATCAGAAGTTTTACATGTTATCTTCTAATCATTTCAACAGTTGGAAAATCCCTTTACCGGGTAGCTTGAACAGGCTTATTGTAAAATCTTTAACCAAGTGACTCAAGATCATTGAGTTCTTTAAATCCTCTAGCGAGGTAACCTTTAACAAGGTATATAGCCATCCGTTAACCCGGTGATCTCTAACAGGATCAGTTCCTAACAAAACCTTATTGTATAGTCTTTAATCAGACTAGGCTCTTAACAGGGCGAGCTTCAAAAGAGTTCAAAAACAAGCTTGTGGGTATTCATCCCCACTGTGGTTTTTCCCATTTGGGTTTCCACGTGAAAAATATGTGTGTTATGTGTTATGCATTTTTCATGTGATGTGTATGTATTATTTTGTTGAATGATTATGCATGCCGAGTTATTAGGTTATGGTATTACTGGTATACCACATGCATATGTTTATGGGTGAAGTTGTTATCAAGTATTGAATGTAGTTGAAGTGTTTAGACTTATTAGTTTATGTTGTCTGATGTCTTACTGTGTTTAACCGATATTGTCATGGTTAAGTTCAGTGATGGTGACAACCAGTTTGTATTGCTTTAACCAAATAAGTTGTTGAGAAAATTTTTGCCTATACTGATTCACCCCCCCCTCTCAGTACCAGTTGGGGTCTCTTTTGTTCATCATTATTCATCAATTTGATCATCTATGCAGTGTGTCTTGCCAACATTATGTCCATTTGTTATGAGGAATTGATCGAGTAGGTTAGGAGCCACATAAGTAATAAACATTAATGTGGATAGAAAAATTAACGAAGAGATGTTCTCCTCCTTACAAGATGAGGAATAGTTGATGAAATGGCTTTCCAACTCATAAGGTATGTAACCCTAGGAGGGATATTCTAGTCTTTTTACTCATTTAATTTGACTTTACTTTGTCAATTTGGTAATTCGCATCTTGTTCACTTTCTTGTCTTCTTTATGTCATGTCTAGAGAACTCAATGTTGTAATTTAAAAGAGGAATTAGGTTTCTTCCTACACTAAGCTCTCATCCTACTAATCATCAACCATTTCAAGCCTTGATATTCTAGTCTTTTTACTCATTTAATTTGACTTTACTTTGTCAATTTGGTAATTCGCATCTTGTTCACTTTCTTGTCTTCTTTATGTCATGTCTAGAGAACTCGATGTTGTAATTTAAAAGAGGAATTAGGTTTCTTCCTACACTAAGCTCTCATCCTACTAATCATCAACCATTTCAAGCCTTGATATTTAGTGTTGCTATCCCCCTCATCTTCCTCTAAGTCCCCACGCAACAAACACAAAAAAACTCTTGCATTGAAAACTCTTGTTTCAAACAAAGCTTTTGAAAGGAAGCAATTTCTACGATAGAATAATATAATAGAACATGTGATAAATAGTTAATAATATATCATTTCAAGAGAGCTACCTACAATAGTCTTCAATAAAAACACAAGAACTAATATTATAATTTTATAATCCTGCACGGGTAGCGGAGTTGGCTTGGGTCATGGGTTTTCTCCCCATTGGTCTTGAGTTCGACTCTGAGGCCTGGACTCACTCGATGCACCTAGCTCATAGGTGACTTGGTACATCCCAATTGGAGTAGTCTTGCCTCATGTCACCCCTTCCTGAACCCCAAATTGGCAATAAGTAAGACCAAGGTAAGGCGGGTTGGGCGTTGGGCTGGGTCGCGGGGATACCACTGGCACAACAAAAAAGTTATAATAATTTTAATTAGCCTCTAACTTCTATATATACCATATTTATGTGTTTAATGTCATCCAAACTTACTTAAATAACCAAATATAACACTTATGTTGAAACAATTCTCTAAATAAGAATATAATAATGATCATATAATGTAATTAAGAATTGAGGTGGCCACAAGCTAATTACTCATAACCCTATGTACACTATAGGATTAAAGGTTTAGCATGTACCTGGTCCTCATAGAAGTATCCTCAAGGAAGATGTGATAGATGATAGGTAATGCCCTATTAATGTTCAAATGGCATGATCATGATCAATTTTGGGAGGCACATCCCCAACAACAACCAAGTATATATAATGTTCTATATATTTTTTGGTGTAGTAACCTTTAAATCTTTTTCTTCTTCTACCTCTTCCCTGTTGGCATTCTACACTCAATGAGAACATGGTTGATGTTGTCATTGATGGCAACCAGCCAGTAATAGGTTGAACAGGTTCACCGGCAACACAGACATCATACACCAACACCAGCAAGCACAACAAAGGCACATTCACCAGCATCCAGATTACACCGGCAATGAAGTATACCGGCACTCAGGGTGACATGAGATAAAGTTTTGTTTATATGAATTGTATTGAAATGTAATTAATTATTTTTAAGCCGACATGATGTATTGTAAAGACTCATATATGTATGAGATCTTATAGACCCTTTTGTATAATATAGGACATTTTTGTAATAGCATGGAATAGAAGGATATTATGTAAAGACGGCGAAAGGTTTTGGTTAAGATATTTGACTGAGCTTAAACCGGTACTGAACCAAGCATTGCAGATGCTATTTTGAGCAGTACATTGTATTGGATTTAATTATCCATTTTGTAGTCAGTGAGACTCTTCACTTGAGCAATGAGCTCTAAGCTATTGGCCTTCCTGCATGTGCAGGCCCCTATTGTAAGTAATATTTATTCATATTCCAATGAGTAAATATTGTGGATCAAAAATCCCACTGAGGTTTTTCTCACACCGGGTTTCCTTGCCAAAATATTATGTGCTATGGTGTGCATTTATGCTATCTCTATTATTTCTCTTTACTGCATTATTTCTTGTTTACCGGTACATTGATTTGGGTTGTAAGGTTATAAATAAGTTTAAATATTTCATTAACCTGTTAGACACTGATTCACCCCCCCTTCTCAATGTCTTTGGGACTATCATTGAATCTAGAAATTGATATAAGAGCCTGGTCCACTATTTGCAAAAGCCTAACAACTTGAGGAAGATTCTGAAATCGGTACCAGTTGGAAGGAGCTCTTGAAGATTTTGATGCAGAAAAGTTGAAGAATATCAAATTTGAAGATGATCTAAGGACTGCTAAGGAATTCATTAAAGGACTTTAGGAGAACCTAGTTATAGCACAATTTGAGAGGAAGGAACTTCATGAGAAAATGCAGAAACATAATGATAAAAAAGAAACTCTTAGTGATATTGCAGGGAAGTTGAGACAAGAGAACACTAACATGAGGAATGAAATGTAAGATTTAACCATGAGGATATGTAAGGATATTGAAGACAGAAAGAATAATGAAGAAGACCTGATTAGGAGACTTAATGATGGAGAAAATGAAAATCTCAGACTTTGTCATCAAAATGATATGCTAAAGACAGATCTGGTTCACATGCAACATGATAAAGAGGAGCTTAGGAGACAAATTGGAATTCTAGAAAATGAGTTGATTGCTACAAATTAACACAAAGACAAATTCAAGAAAAGTTGAGAAAGACTTGATGACATGCTGAAAAGACAAAAACCTGATGGAGAAACAATTGGACTTGGATTTGAACATGGAGAAAGTTTTGGGATTGCAAATAATCAAGATCATAGTAAACTGGTAAGACAACCTAATGCTTATAAATTTAATGGGAAATGTTTCAATTACAACAAGTTTGGTCACAGAGAAAATCGGTGTAGATTAGAAATAATCAGAATACAAACTCACCCACCGGTCAATATTCAAAATGCAATAAAGTTGGTCATAATTCAAAAAATTGTAGAATGAATGTGAAATGCTTTGTTTGTGGTAGAATTGGACATTTGTCTAATCAATGCAAAACACAAACTGGTCAAGGATATGGAAAATCTATTCAGAGGAATAATGTAACTTGTTATGTATGTAACAAGATTGGGCATATTGCAAAATTTTGTAGAAGCAAGACTATACCGGAAAACAATAAAGGATCAAATGAGAAGGGAAAAGAAAAGGTAAATCAAATAAAGCAAGAATTTTCAAAACAATGGATTAAGAAGAGAGATTAGAGAGTCGATGAATCTGTCTCTACACCAGTAGAATAGAGTAACCCTCCACCGATAGGAAATTCTTCATCTAACTAAGGAATAATCCTTAGGGGGTATGGTAGCAAGTTTAAAATCATGCATTCTACCCTCGATTGATGGTAAGAAGACAAATTTCTTCTTTACTGGCAGATGTGTTAATATTTCACTTAACCGACAAGCGTTTAATGCGGTTTTTGAAGAAATTTTTGGTTATAAAGCATCGGAAAACCTTCATTTCAAACCACCAAGCATCCAAGCATTTAGAGAGCGCTAAATTGAGAAAAGGCATCAAAAGGAGAAGCAGAAAAGTGTTTTTCAGGCATTCAAGATTTCAAGCAAGAGGTATTTATATTTCGAAATGGCATCTTCATCTTCTGCACCTGAGTTTATTGCAAACCCTACTGTGGTAGAAAAAATTAAGCACCCTAGGCCTGTGTTTAAGAACATCCCTAAAATTTCCAAGCAAGATGATTCTATAAGAGATTTTTCAAAAATTTCGAAGGGAGTCGCTTTTGCTGAAGACCCTAGAATCTACATTCACTGCAACGGAAAAAATTTAGGGACTGATGATTTGAAGAACATGTACAATGATGTTACTACTGATGAACAAGGTTTGGTTAAACCGGAGCACAAGATTGTAGGAGACCTAGGATTTGTTGAAATTCTAAACATACTTGAATTTATGAAGGAAGTAGTTTGTCTTGTACTGAGAAGAGTTCATGGAGAGTTTATGTGGCCAAACTCTATTTTTAAAATCTCAAAGGAAGTAATCAAGGCAATTACTGGTTTACCCTCAACTGGTAGTAGGCCTGACAAAACAAAGAAGATGCCTAACAAGGGTGTTATGTGTTAAGTTCTGATACTAAATGTAAAGTTCTGATGCCAATAGCTAACAAGATGAGGGGGGGGTGAATCATACAAACTTAATCTTCCATAAAATCAACAAATTCAACCTCGGTAACTTAAACTTCAGCAATATAACCAAAAACTGCTAAACATGCAAACTCATAAACACATAATCATCATAACACATATAACACCAGATTTAACGTGGAAACCCAAATAGGGAAAACCCACTATGGGATTTCGGACCCACTAAGAAATATACTCTTCTAGAGTATGCTCGGTTAAAAGAAAATCCTGTTAAAGATTACAAACACATTGCTAGATGTGACCTGGTTAAGGGATTTCCCTCAGATCTGTTAGGATCTTTACTTTGTTAGAAGTGACATTGTCAAAGGATTTCAAACACTCATTTAGAATGTTACCTTGCTAGAGAGTTTACAAATAAGACTGTTAAGTCCACTCGGTTAAGATATTTCCTGTCACTTACAAAATAATAGTAATAAAATATATCTGCAACTTCACATCTAAAATGCTAAAGCAGATTCTTATTTGCTCAAAATAATCTAGTCATAGGACTTATCTTGTCCCTCGGCTGGGCTCCTTACTCTGTTATTCAAATAGGTCTTCAAGCTTCTGTGCTTGGTAATCACTATGTAGCATCCCTGTGCTTACATTTGCCCGCATACATTGTTTATCAACAATTCCTTATTTATAAACAATTTGCTAACCGTTGAATCTCCTTGATCACATTTCCCATGATCAACCTTAGCCATCAGATCTTCAATCTTGACTAGGTTCAATGTATCCTTCAATTTGAAAAATGTTTTCCCTTGCCTTGGGACTTGCATTCCTTTCTTGGAACTTGCACAAGGTTATTACGGTTCCATCTGAGCTGTAGATCTTCTTGTCGATCTTCCATTGTCATAGATCCTTAACAAACTTCATGCATGACATACCAATCATTTAATCAACTCCAGCTAATCATTATCTTTCATTAAATAATGCTTTTATCCATCCAATGCGCTCTATCATAACTCGGTTGCAACTCGGTAAATACTAAACTTTTCTCAGTAGACATTTCGCCTTCATTAACCGACATCAATAACCTGAGGGTTTACTGACTAGGTTCCTTAGGGTTTACCGACTAGGTTCTTTGCTCGATGACATAGTATAGTATTAACCTTACAATCAACAACATATTTAGGATATCAAAACAATCTTAACATCAAGATTTCATCATTGTCTAACTCAGTAGTAGTTGCCCATTGAATAACTTATTTCTTCCCTTATTCATTACATTCTTTCTGTGTCTTTTACCGACCACTTAATACTCATCAAAACATGCTTCTTAAGATATGGCAACATCATACTAAATCAGAAAATCATTTTCTTGACATCAATGAGAAAATAATGTTATAAAGATAGTTATCATCCTTTTTTAGTTATATCAACAATCTCTCTTTCTACTAAAAATGCCAACAATCTCCCCCTTTGGCATTTATGGCAAAACCAACTTGTAAATGGTAATACCTACAAGATATTCAAATTGATTTGGATTCAGATTGCTATTAGACTTCTCCTGTTATCCTTGAGTTGTAGACTTCTTCTGAAAGTCTTCTCCCCCTGTCATTATTCTTCTTCTTCATTTAGGATTATACCATTTAGTCTTCTTCCCCTTTGAAAACAATGCCAAAAAGTAAAAGAACTAAATCATGATTTCTTCCTCTGTGAAGTGATTTGCCTTGCTGTGTATCATCTCAGTCTCGGTCAGAGCAACTTGTCTTTATTCAATATTTCCTGCACAACTTTAGGCGACCTCCTAAAGTGTAAATCAACATCAATCTACACATAATATTCTGTAGATTCATCGGATTGATGCTTTCACCAAACTCTATCAGTGAGTAGAATATAGGGGTAGGACCCCTAACTTGCTTCTGAGATACTCAAAAGTGTCCCTTGGCAGTGGCTTTCTAAAGATGTCTGCTATTTTCTCCTTTGAACTGATATATTCCTGCACAACTTTCTTGTCTTGAACTTCTTCTCTGAGATAATGATACTTTATAGAGATATGCTTTGTCTTGGAGTGCATTATCGGATTCTTTGAAACGTTAATGGCACTAGTATTATCACAGAATATAGTTACTAGCTCGGTAACCTTTTCATTTATACCTTCCAACAGTTGTTTGATCTATGCTATATTGGTATAATTCAATGCTGCAGCAACATATTCAGCTTCTGCTGTTGACTGTGAGATACATCCTTGTTTCTTGCAAAGCCAACTTACTAGTCTTTCTCTCAAAAAGAAAGCTCCACCACTTGTGCTTTTCTTGTCATCTATGTTGCCTACCCAATCAGTATCAGTATAAACTTTTAAATCAAAATCATTCCTCTTTTCATATACTAAGCCATAATCTTCAGTGCCTCTCAAGTATCTGAAAATTTTCTCGATTGCTGTCATATGGGTTTCCTTGGGATCTGCAGAAAATCTTGCAACAATACCTACTGCATGTGCTATATCCAGTCTACTATGCACAACATATTGCAACTTCCCAATCATAGATCGGTAAAGTGTCTCATCAACAGATGCAGATTCATCATTCTTTGATAGTTTACAGTTAGTAGTCATAGGAGTACTTACTAGTTTAGAATCCTCCATTCCAAATTTCTTCAAGATTTCCTTTATGTACTTGGATTGAGTAATGAAAATCTCATCTTTCATTTGCAGTATCTGTAAACCTATAAAATACTTTATCTCACTGATTAATGACATCTCAAATTCATTGCTCATTTCATTTCCAAAGTTCTTGCATAAGGAGTCATTACCACAAAAAATAATATCATCAACAAATATGGCTGAGATCAGTATTCCATTGTGCTCATCCTTCTTCATGTACATGTTGCTATTTTCACTTGTCCTTATAAAACCAATCTTGATCAAGTAAGAGTGCAGTCTCTCATACCATGTTCTAGGTGCTTGTTTTAGACCATGTAAAGCTTTGTTTAGTTTACATACCTGATCTCTACTCTTGTCTTCAACAAATCCTTGAGGTTGTTCAATATAAACTTCTTCTTCTAGTATACCATTCAAAAATGCAGATTTAACATCCATTTGATATACCTTGAAATTTTTGAAAGCAGCATATGCCAACAATGTTCTTACTCCCTCAAGTCTAGCCATAGGTGCAAAGGTCTCACCATAATCTATTCCTTCTTCTTGAGCATAAACTTTGCAAACTAGTCTTGCTTTGTTGTGAATGACCTCACCTTTTTCGTTTAGCTTGTTTTTGAAAATCCACTTAGTACTGATTACATTTTGTCCTTTGTTCTTGGGATCAGTGTCCATGTGTCATTATTCTTGATTTGATCAATCTCTTCTGTCATAGCATTTACCCAATCTTCACTGTTAAATGCCTCTTTTACTATTCTCGGTTCAAATTCAGATATCAGACATGTTCTGTCTCAGTTTGTTCCTTGTCATCACTAGATCATCCTTATCTCCAATAATCTGACTTGATGCATGATATCTTCTGACATATTTGGCTAATATAGGCTCAGTAGGTTTTGTATGATCTTCTTCATCACTCGGTAACTGGACATTATCTTCATTTTATTCAGCAGCTTTCTCGATAGGACTTCTTGGTTGAACATAAACAAAATCTTCATAATCTTCTGGTTCTTTGGAATTTCCTTTATCATTTCTTTCTAAAAATTCATCAATTTTCACATTTACACTTTCTACTATTTTGTTAGATGATTTGATCAGACATTTAAATGCTTTACTTCTAGAAGAATAACCAAGAAATGTTCCTTCTTCACTTTTCTGATCAAACTTTTCATTTCTATCATCTTTGTGAACATAGCATCTACTTCCAAAGATTTTAAAATAACTTACATTAGGTTTCTTGTCATACTAGATCTCATATGGTGTCTTCATAGTTCCTTTCTTCAGTTGAACTCAGTTCACGGTGTAAACTACAGTGCTGATTGCTTCTCTGCAAAATGTTTGAGGTATCCTCTTTTCTATCATCAAGGTTCTGGCACAATCCGCAATTGATCTATTTCTTCTCTCAGCAATCCAATTTTGCTGAGGTATTCTCAATGTAGACACTTGCCTTTTTATACCATGATCATTGTAGAATAAGTTAAATTCATCAGAGGTGTACTCTCCTCCTCTATCAGATCTAAGACATTTCAGTTGTCTTCCTGTTTCATTTTCAACTCTTGCTTTGTACCATTTGAACATTTGAAAAGCTTCTGATTTTTCTTTTAAAAACATAATTGACATCATCCTTGAGTAATCATCCACAAACAATATGAAATATTTATCACCATAATAACTTTGAACTTTCATGGGACCACAAAGATCAGTGTGAACTAGGTCTAAAATTCCTTTAAAAGTGTAGGACCTACTTGTCAAGCTTGATCTTGTCATCTTACCCATCTGGCATCCTCGGCATATAGTATTCTCAGGTTTTTCCAGACTTGGTAGACCTCTTACTCGGTGCTTCTTACTTATTTTGATTAGATTATCAAAATTTACACGACAAAACCTTTTATGCCATAACCAGGTATCATCTATCTTTGCATAAAGACACTTGTTCCGAGTTGAGTCAAGATGAAATGTATTACCTTTTTTTTGTGTCCCGGTAGTAGCTAACTTTCCATGCTTGTCATGAACTTTGACAATTCCTTTCTGAAATTCTATTTGGTATCCTGTATTGTTTAGCTGTGCTACACTCAACAAATTGTATTTCAAACCTTCAACCCAGTATACATCATCACATTTAGCATTGTCAAGAAGTGTTATAGATCCTTTACCTTTAATCAAACATGGTGCATCATTACCAAATCTTACATAGCCTCCATCATAGTCTTCTAATTTAACAAACTTGTGTTTATCACCTGTCATGTGATGTGAGGATCCACTGTCTATGATCCAAGAATCATTATTATTTATGAGAGATACTAGGGATTTTTCTTCATACCTTTCTTCATCAGATCCATCTTTAATAGCCACATAAACAGCTTCCTCTGTATCTGTTTGATCAGATTTGTCATCGTTGGATTCCTCATTAGCTACTAGGCATGTTTTTCTGTCTCTCCTTCTGAAGTCTCGATTTCGTCTGTATTGGTTGTCTTTCTTCCTGTTATCTCGATATTCTCTCTTTTCACTAGATTCTTTGTCAGGACAGTTAGAAGCCATATGTCCTATTTTATCACAATTGAAACATTTTAAAGGTAGCTTTCCTTTATACTTACCTTTTCCTCTCGGTAACCTTCTGGCCAATAGTGCTTCAAACTCTTCTTGCTTCTTGATTTCCTCATATAGTTTGTGTACTTCTTCGATATTATTGTGAAATCTTTCACTTGCTCCACTGTGATTCCCTTCAGAGTACTTACTCATTCTATCATTGGAATCATCAGATTCACCAATATGAAAAGAACTAAATGCAGATTCTACTTTATTTACCAAAGACCCACTGTTGTCAAAATTACTTAACTCAAATGCATGTAGCTTACCAATAGTAGCATCCAAAGAAACTGGAATGTTAGGTACAGACATCAATACATTGATTGCAGAGACTCAAATTGCATAAACAGGTAGAAGGGTTCTCAACAACTTACTTGTTACATCGTTTTCTTCAATAGTTCCTCCTGCTCCTTTAATTTGATTGACAGTCTCCTTTAACCTTGTACTGTATTGGGTTATGTTCTCACCTTCATTCATTCTCATGGATTCAAGTTATCATCTTACACTATCTACTTTTGTTCTTTGAACATGTTCATCACCGCCATACACAGATATGAGCTTGGTCCACATTGCTTTTGCATCATTATAGCCTTCTAGGTCACTAAACTCCGAGTCGGTCAATGCTGATGTTATTTCAATCATAGCTTGAATATGTTCTTGCTTTTCCTTTATCTCTTCCAAGGTCATTGGGTTGGTGCTGGGTGCAATGTAATCATTCTCCAGATAATATGTTGCATATTCTCCAATTCTTGATAGGTGCAGTTTCATTCTTTTCTACCATGTGGAGAAACTTGACTTGTCTAGCTTTGGTGCATCCCTTTTATACATCTTTGAATCTTTGCCTCAAGTACCTTTAAACTTTTTTCTTCCGAATTCCAAAGCTCTGATACCAATTGTCAATTTCTAATACTAAATGTAAATTTCTGATGCCAATAGCTAACAAGATGAGAGGGGGGGTGTGAATGATACAAACTTAAACTTCCATAAAATCAACAAATTCAACCTCGGTAACTTAAACTTCAGCAATATAACCAAAAACTGCTAAACATTCAAACTCATAAACACATAATCATCATAACACATATAACGCCAGATTTAACGTGGAAACCCAAATAGGGAAAAACCACTATGGGATTTTGGACCCACTAAGAAATATACTCTTCTAGAGTATGCTCGGTTAAAAGAAAATTATGTTAAAGATTACAAACACATTGCTAGATGTGACCCAGTTAAGAGATTTCCCTCAGATCTGTTAAGATCTTCACTCTGTTAGAAGTGACCTTGTCAAAGGATTTCAAACACTCATTTAGAATGTTACCTTGCTAGAGGGTTTACAAATAAGACTGTTAAGTCCACTCGGTTAAGAGATTTCATGTCACTTACAAAATAACAGTAATAAAATATATCTGCAACTTCACATCTAAAATGCTAAAGCAGATTCTTATTTGCTCAAAACAATCTAGTCATAGGACTTATCTTGTCCCTCTGTTGGGCTCCTTACTCTATTATTCAAATAGGTCTTCAAGCTTCTATGCTCGGTAATCACTATGTAGCATCCCTATGCTTACATTTTCCCACATACATTGTTTATCAACAATTCCTTATTTATAAACAATTTGCTAACCGTTGAATCTCCTTGATCACATTTCCCATGATCAATCTTAGCCATCAAATCTTCAATCTTGACTAGGTTCAATGTATCCTTCGATCTGAAAAATGTTTTACCTTGCCTTGGGACTTGCATTCCTTTCTCGGAACTTGCACAAGGTTATTACGGTTCAATCTGAGTTGTAGATCTTCCTGCTGATCTTCCATTACCATAGATCCTTAACAAACTTCATGCACGGCATACCAATCATTTAATCAACTCTAGCTAATCATTGTCTTTCATTAAATAATGCTTTTATCCATCCAATGCGCTCTATCATAACTCGGTTGCAACTCGGTAAATACTAAACTTTACTTGGTAGACATTCCTCCTTCATTAACCAACATCGATAACCTTAGGGTTTACCGACTAGGTTCCTTAGGGTTTACCAACTAGGTTCTTTGCTTGGTGACATAGTATAGTATTAACCTTACAATCAACAACATATGTAGGATATCAAAACAATCTAAACATCATGATTTCATCATTGTCTAACTCGGTAGCAGTTGCTCATTGAATAACTTATTTCTTCCCTTATTCATTACATTATTTCTATGTCTTTTACCGACCACTTAATACTCATCAAAACATGCTTCTTAAGATATGCCAACATCATACTGAATCAAAAAATCAATTTCTTGACATCAATGACAAAATAATGTTATAACGATAGTTATCATCCTTTTTCAGTTATATCAACAACCTTCTCAATATCCTTAATGAATATCAACAATCTCTCTTTCTACTAAAAATGCCAACATTATGGACCTAACCGGAGCTACATCCGACAACATATCTCTCAGGTTTAATGACATTAGTGGCACAAATGTGAGATATGTGAGCATGGTACTTGGCTATAGAGTAACTCATACAAATAGACTAAACTTTGTTTCCAGCTTATATATTCGTAGTGCATATGAGATGGTTAAGAACAATGCTAGGAATGATATATGTGAATGCCTTAAGGATGAACTGGTTGATAACCTGAAAAAGATTAAGGGTGACAAGAAGGGGACATTCCATTTTGGCAACCTACTTGTGTGTTTTATGCTTTACTTCACCAAAGAGATACCTGACACTGGTCATAAGGACTTTGGTTATGACATCCCAGTAGGCAAACAAATCATGGAAGCTATCACCAGTATGGTCTTTAATAGTGACAATATTATAGCAGACTACTTCAAAAACTTCCAAACTAAGATGAAAGCTAGAGAAAGGATACCACAGAGCATAGCAAATAAGTATGATAATAAAATATGCTTTGTGATCAAACAAGATGAAACATGGATGGAAAGTGTTACTCCTAGAACTATTTGGATAATAGAAATGGGTTATGAAGTTGATCAAAATATTCTTGAAGCATATGCTAAGACACTTCATGAAATTTTTGGTAGTGCTGAGACTATTGAGAGTATTGTTTCAATGTAGAAGAAGAGATAAATAAGAGATAAATTTATTAGAGATGCATCCAAGATGGCTACGGAGGTCAAAGAAAATGTAAAGAACTTGAGTGGTATATCTACTAGTGAACTGGAAGGATTGGAACCAGTAGCTCATATTTCACCAGTTGTCACTTCTTCAAATACAGACAGTGGAAAAGCAGTTGAGTTCAAGAGAGTTGAAAGGAAGAAGAGAAAACCCTCACCGGTACCTTCTCCTTCTCCTAAAAAGGCAAGGACATTAAGGAAGAAGCAAGAGGCTGTAAGGGAGCCTAAGAAGAAACTAACCCCAAAGAAGAAACAACAACCTATGACATCGGATACCCTTACACCAGAGGAACTGGTAAATGAGATAGCACAAGATGGTAATATTTGCAATGTAAATAAATTGTATCATTCATTCAAAGATTCTGACAAGGACACAAAAGAGGCTAGTATAATTTTGCATTTAGACTTCTATAAGAAGGTTTTGATTGAAGTTTTAGATGATCTGCCAAATGACTTGTATTTAAGATTAGAAGCTAAAAGAATATCAATGATGGAAGATAAACAGTTAAAAGTTGAAGCACTATTGGCAGTGCACCCTATAAATTCTCAAGAGGAAATTGATGAACTAATTTCTGAAGCAAACCAACCAGTTTTTGTGAGTGGACACCGACAGGTTAGCCTAATGGCTGGTAGAGTGAAAGAAATTTCTGATGAAACTGCTAACAAATGGGACATATTTTTGTTGAAAAATAAAAGAATGAGGAAAGGGAGAGACAGAAAATGGACAGATATTTTGCTAAGGTATACAAAAATGACAAAGGTAAAAGAAAAATTGGTAGTATACCTGTTATAAAGGTTACTGATAACATTCCTCCACCAACATCGGATACTCTGCCAATAACTTCAGATACACTAGTGCATATAGACAATCAACCGGTTAAGGCAACTGAAGAAGTAAATCATGATGACACTAACCTGGATTTTGAAATTCTTTTCACCATGAATGTAGATACACTAGATATTAACATTGTTGTGGATAAAGAGACTGTAGAGGTTAAGGCTACCGATGTTAACAACGGTGAGAGCTCTGAGTCACCAGCACATAGTGTTGACTCTTAGAACACTAAGATACTAGCAAAGGATAAGGTAACTAACACTGAGAAACCAGAGATAGAGAAATTGGCAGTTGCAAAGGTACTTACACAGACTCAAAAACCAAAAGAAGCTGAGGTAATAACACAGACACAGAAACCAATTAAAAATGTAACTAAAGAGGAAGCAATTGATGGAAATAAGGAAGAAATAGTTAAAGCAATTAGGCAAGTATCTGTTGAAAGGAAATCTATTGCAAAACCAAGCACATCTACTAGAGAATTCAGACCCACTAATGTAACAGATGTTCTATTGGATTCTATTAAGAGGATAACATATTGCAATGCCTTAGCATTTAAGACTATTGATGACACTTTACCTATCTTAAAGTTGATTGCACCAACCTATAAGATAGATCACATTGAGGATTCTTTAGGTAAATTGGACGCATTGTCCAAATTTATTGTTGATAATGTTCTAACCATAGATAAGGTGAATGAGGAAATTGTAAAGGAAAGAGTAGATAAAGAGAAAGGTGAATTCTTTGAAAAACCCATAAAAGACTGTATTGGGCACATGGATTCACTATTACCAGTACTTAACTCAACAATTTTGGAATATAAGGAGATGTAAAGAGAAGCTAGCAAGCCTCACCACTTGACTGAAGATATTGATGAGGAAATTAAGAAGACATAGAAGGAGATAGAAGACATTGCGGATAATATGATAGGTTCTTCGGGACTTATCTCGGTTTTTGAACAAGAAATGGCAGCTTATGAGAAAAAGATTGAGAAACTTGAGAAAGAGAAAGCAAGGATAAGGTTAAAGGCCCGGGAACTAAAAAGAAAAATTGGTCCAAGATTGGACAATCTTATCACTCAGTGGGTTAAGCTATCAAAGGAAATAATTCAAGGAGAACGGTTACCAAAGCAACAGATGCACTATCTAATCGAAATGATTCAGCAAATAGAAACCATTCTTTCTGACAGTAAAAAATTCATGCAGAGCCTGAATCTAATTCTGGGAGACATTTTTCAACTTGTAAGCAACCGGTTATAGGCTATGAGGTAGCATTTTTGTATTCTTTAATTCTTTTTTACATCCTTTTCCATTGATGTCAAAGGGGGAGTAGTATGGAGAAAAATAAATGCACAAAGGAGATCACCTACTTAGGGGAGCACACTTTTTTGGGATCAAATTTTGGATTTCATTTTTGGATAATAGTTTTGGATTTTTCTCATGAGTGTTGCCATCAATGCAAAAGGGGGAGATTGTTGGCATTCTACACTCAATGAGAGTATGATTCATGTTGTCATTGATGACAACCAACTGGTAATAGATTGAACAGGTTCACTGACAACACAGACATCATACACCGTCACCAACAGGCACAACAAAGACACATTCACTGACATCCAGATTACACTGACAATGAAGTATACCGGCACTCAGGCCGACATGAGACAAAGTTTTGTTTATATGAATTGTATTGTAATTGTAATTAATTATTTGTAATCCGACATGATGTATTGTAAAGACTCATATATGTATGAGATCTTATAGATCATTTTGTATAATATAGGACATTTTTGTAATAGCATGGAATAGAAGGATGTTATGTAAAGATAGGGAAAGGTTTTGGTTAAGGTATCTGACTGAGCTTAAACCGGTATTGAACCAAGCATTGCAAATGCTATTTTGAGCAGTACATTGTATTGAATTTAATTATCCATTTTATAGTCAGTGAGACTCTTCATTTGAGCAATGAGCTCTAGGCTGTTGCCCTTCCTCCATGTGCGTGCCCCTATTGTAAGTAATATTTATTCATATTGGCCAGTGAGTAAATACTGTAGGTCACAAATCCCACCGAGGTTTTTCTCACATGGGTTTCCTCGCCAAAATAGTGTGTGTTATGGTGTGCATTTATGTTGTCTCTATATTTTCTCTTTACTACATTATTTCGTGTTTACCGGTACATTGATTTGGGTTGCAAAGTTATAAATAAGTTTAAATATTCAATTAACCGATTAGACACTTATTCACCCCCGCCCCCCTCTCAGTGTCTTTGGGACTCTCATTGAATCTAACATTCCCAAGTATTTTTGTTAATATTTCTGTTGAGAATCTATAGAACCTTGGCTCAAAACTATTCATCCAATCATTGCATTAAGATATTTTTTATGTTTGCATCTATCCTTGTTAAGATTTCATTAATTCAAGGGATTCAGGCACATACATTCTGCCTTTATACCTAAATATTCCATCAGTTTCAATTCAGAAACCCTCATATATTGGATTTTGAGGATTAATTTGTAGGACTTCTTTTACCTACTAGTAATATCTATCACCCACCAACTATTGAAGCACTCAGTACTTGAAATATATATATACTATAGTCATGACATTATTGTGACGTCTACTACCCAATTTTTTGTTTCCTTTAATATAGATAATCTCAAAGTCATAGTGTAACGTCATAAAATTGCACCCCTTACAATTTTTTACTACATTTGGGTCTTTGCTTTAGTGTTTGCGCCCCTCAGCCTAATATGAGACCTAAATATGCTCATGCACATAAAAAATATATTACAATGCAATCCTGCACTCTTCCTGCACCTTGATCCTACCCCAAAATAGGGCAGGATCGGGGTGTGCTGCCCCAGAATCTCTTATTTTGGACCTATCTTGGGGGCCCTCCCTTGTTCTCATCTCAAACCAAAGTGGGAAAATCCCCCCTATGTCGGCCTAAGTCAGAAAATCAACCAATTAAACCCATTGGAAAGTATATAAGAGGGATTTCCCCTCTCATTTAACACCCTATCGAATCTATAATCAATCATTATCAATCATCCGAGCATTCAAGCATTCAAGAGAAATTAAGCATTTTTAGTCTTCCTTCAAGCTTTGGAGCAGCAATAGAGACAAGCTTTCAAGCATTGAAGAGGAGATCAACATTCTACTTCATAAAACCCTAATTCCATGTTAAGGCAAGCAAAACTTCACAAAGAGGTATAAGCACTTCAATTTCATTCAATTCAACATCCCCTCAAAGAGGACGATTTCTACTTTTAGTCATTTCATTTACATTATTTCAACCACTTGGTTAATTCCAAAACTAGGGTTTGATCTGAAGACAAACCCCTATTTCCTACACATTTCCCTTTCTTTTTGTGTGTAGGAAAAAGGTATGTAGTTGTACTTCAGGAATTAGATCTGAAGACAAACCTATATTCCCTACACATTTCCCTTTCTTTTTGTGTGCAGGAAATAGATATGTAGTTGTACTTCTGGAATTAAGCTTTATTCACAAAGACGAAAAAACCCTTTATGATGCGCGAAAAGTTTAGAGGACCAATGGGAGGGTACCCCTATCCGAACACACGGTCCTTGCAACTTCTATCGTATTTCATGGAGCAACTCTAAATCATCTCAAACTCCTCATATCCAAGCGCACAGCTGAATCCTGAATCTGTAGCTCACTGTTTTTGCATACTTTGTCTCCATTTTCAACACTTTGTCTTAATTCAATCAATCAACTTATGAAAGAGGGTTAATTCCATTCCAATCTTCTTAGTATTCAATCCTTGCATCCTCTAGGATTAGATCTAGTAGATTCATCCCCCTCTTTTGAATGTAAAGTCCCCCAAGTGAAAATTGAACCTTAGTTAAGTTCCCACTTTTCCCTCTATTTGGAGAATTTGGCTAAGGTTCCCAATTTTCCACTTTACATTTTTGTGAACCTAACTCCTTACACCCTTAATTCTGATTTTTCATTTTCAGATCTGAGTATATGCAATTTAAAATTCAAATTTTCATTTACAAGTTTAATTTCCTTGCAATTTTTAAAAATTTAGAGGTTGAATGCACAAAAAACCTAATTTTTAGATTCAAAATTGAGCTTGTCATCAGTCTCAATTGGATTGATAGTTTCAGATCTAACAACTTTTCAATTTTTGCAATTCAAGTTTTCATTTACACTTTCAGTTTTCAAAAAATTTTAAATTAAGTGGTTGAATTACAAAACCCTAATTTTTAATTTTAAAATTGACATTGTGGAATGTGTAGATCTTGAATTCATTTTTAGATTTGGGCCTTTGATTCAATTTCAAAATTCACTTTCCCTCCTTGCAACATTCAAATTTCAAATTTAAATTTTAAAAATTAAGTAGTTTAAGAAACAAACCCTAATTTTTTAAATTAAATTAATCTTATGTAAATTCACATTTCCCTTTAAGCATTTAATTGATTCAATTAAATCTAAAGCATCTTGTCTTTCTTCTAAACAACATAAAAGTTGGCCCTTAAGTGTGCCCTTTGTGTTGTCCTTTCGATTAATCCTTTTATCAAACATCCGAAGTGTGTCCTATTTCGACCTTCAAGGATTAATTTTGCATATCCCGACATCTCCAATCTCCATATCTTTTTGGAATTTGCATTAAAATTACAATATCTTGCTTCCCTGAAAAATTTGGCAAAAAGTTGGTCGGATTGTGTGTTCGGACCAAGTCGCTACCTACTTGGGGTCGACCTTTTTTCCTCAAATTTTGGCAGCTTGTTTTGATTGTATTTTATGGTACAATTATAAATATTTGTGAAATTTTATTGATTTTAGGTCACCCTAAGGTCGGAAACAAATCTGAATTTCAACATTTTCATTTTCAATTTAAATTTTAAAATTAAGTGGTTCCCTACACATACCCTATTTTTTTAAAATTAAAATGATTTCTTCAATATTTCAACATTCTAAAATATTAAAATTTTAAGCAAGAGGTTAAATTTGGACAACCCTAATTTTAATTTTGATTTTCTCTCCTTTTAAAATTAAGAGGTCATTTTCAAGCCCTAATTTTAAATTTCAAATTCCTAGGCAATTGCATTATTCTTTCCAATTTCTTTTCCCTAGTGCATGAGTTTTACTACTATTAGTCCTACCTATAGTATCCTCATTAGAAGAAGTTATAGAATTAAGGCTGCCCAAGGTTTGATTATCGAGGAAATGGAGCCTAATTTGTCTAGCTTTTTCAATGAGGATATTGTTGCTTCTTCCCATGCTTCAAATATTCCCGTTTATCCTCTTGATAATTCTCACAATGAGGGAGAATCACTAACTAGAGTATACATTGATCAATTGACGAATATGGACAATCAATTTGACAATCTTCAACAATGGATGAGTCAAGAATACCTGGATAGTGAAGCTCTCCCATTGATTGAAGGATTAAAAATAATGATTCAAAGTGATTAACATGGTGTTGATATATTGTGTTGTATTTCTCATATTGTTGATTCTAATAGCATTCTTATGAAGAGTTGTGCTGAAAAACTAGGTTATACACAACCTCCTAGTCAAGTTAATCATTCTACTCCTTTGACAACTTCCATGACTAGTGTTCCTACCTTCACATCAAACATCATGGCTAATTCTACCCAAAATGGCATACCTACGAATGGGAGTCATGGGGGAAATACCTCTTCTTTCATTCCTCCTACCATGAATGTTCCTCTTGTTACCCAATCACATTCACCACCTATAAATATTATTCAAGCGGACAACTCCTTCAATCACAATTCTTTCATTTCTCCCAATAGGCTTCCATGTGCTACCCAATCTTCTCCATAACCCACTTATCATAGTGGTCCACCTCCTTATTCTCAACCTCTTCCTTAATTCAACAATGTTACTCCTCCCTCTCAATCCAACATGTCTAATTTCAATCCTTCTACTGAAGCTACAATCAATAGCCTTTCCCAAATAGTATCTTCCTTACAAGAACAAATAGCTTCTATGAATCAATCAAAGTATAATGTGCCCACATTTGATATTGCAAGCCCATTATCCCATGACATTGTTAGAGTCGTCCCTCCTAAACATGTAGAAGTCCCTCAATTGGAACTTTATAATGGAAAAGGTGATCCTTTAACTCATGTTAAAACATTCCAAACTTTGTGTAGTGACTTTTCTCATGATCAAAGGTTCTTAGCAAAAAAATTTACTAGAACATTAAGGGATAGAGCTTTGCAATGGTATTGTTTTTGGCCTCCTTATTCTATTACTTCTTTTCAACAATTGGATAATGCTTTTATTCAGCAATTTCACAATAACATTGGTCCTAAATTTACTTTGATTGATTTAATGCATTGTAAATAAGGTGTTAAAGAAAAAGTGATTGATTTTATTGGTAGATATATGCATTTGTTTTCTTAGATTTCTTTTCCTATGCCTGATCAAGACATTCAAAATATTTTCATTGCTAATTTACAAAAATCAATTAGGGATAAGCTTCTTTTAACTAAGTTTACTTCCTTTCCGCAGTTGTGCACTATACTTCACAATTATCAACTGACTGTGAGTCAATTGGAACAATCATCTCTTTCCATGGCTCCAAGTGATAAGGGTGATAGTGCTTAACAACCCTTTGACAAGTTCAAATCACACAAAGGACTCATCAAATTCAATGACAACAACAACAATAGTCAACTCGTAGGTGCTACAGGTGTGCCTCCTTTGTCTAAATTATTTAAAATAGAAAAAAAGTTTATTCCTTTGAATGAATCTTTGCATTGAATTAAGTCTCAATTAATACAAAAGAATGTATTAAAAATTCCCCAAATCAAACCAATTGATCCATCTAAAAATACTTCCCCTTACTTTTATACTAGATCTTTTTGTCAATATCATCTTTAGATTGGTCATGATACTGAAAAATATTTTTCATTGAGAAGTAAGATTCAATAATTGATTGATAACAATACTATATCCGTGACAGGGGTGAACGATAAGGGAAACAAATCTATAGCTCCTCCTAATCAAAATCTTCAAATTTTCACTGATCCTTTACCATCTCATTCCACTAATGTGATTGAAACTAAACATCTTGTTTTCTCTCCTAGTTATGTTGGCCTAGAATCTAATAATATGGTGAAACTTGTAGATCAACAAGAACCTTCTAAGGATTTGTGCATAACATTTGATCCTAGTGAGACCATTAAGGCACCCAGTGGTCCATTATACATAAGTGCAAAACTCAAAGGTATACCCACTAGAGGAGTCCTTATTGATCCTGCTTGCATGGTTAATGTGATAACTAAAGAATTTCTTTATAGTTTGCAATTGCATCAAGTGATATAAGATTATACTTATGTGATAGTTATATTTTTTTATGGCTTCTCTTGTGCTGCTATTAGTTATATAACACTTCCTATTGATGTTGGCACTAAATGCATAGATGTTAAGTTTACTATCATTCCTACATCCGATCAATTTTGTGTGAAGTTGGGACATCCTTGGGTATCTTCCATGAAAGCGATCACTTATACTATTCACAAGTGTTTGAAATTTCCTCATAATGATAAAATCATAATTGTTAATCATAGCCTATTTCAACCTAGACTGAGGCATGGAGATATTTGTCTTGATTATTTTTGGTCTGAACAATTCAAGCTTCTTGAACCTAGAAGCGATTCTCTTTTTAGATCATATCAAAATTGGAAAAATGAAATGATTTAATCCTTGAGTAAACCTACAAATCCAATACTTAGCATTCCTCTTGATGATCATATACCCCTCCTTGAGGATATGATTGTTCTTCCTCCTAAGGAAAGAAATAATCTTCTTCCCAAAGAGAAGAGTATCCTTTCACCCAAGAAAAGAGATACCCCTTTCATGAATAATGATGAACAGCAGATACCCCAACCAGTATGGAGAGGGGGGGGTGAATCAGTACAGATAAAAAATCTCTTAACAACTTATCTTTCTAAAGCAAAACTAGTTGGTTATCACCATTACCGAACTTAACCATGGCAATACTAGTTAAACACAGTAAGACACCAGACACCATAAATTGATAGGTCCGAATACTTCAAATATGATCAATTATGTAATATCAACTTCACCCAAAAAAATATGCATGTGGTATACTAAAAATACCATAACCTATTAATCCTGCATGCATAATCCTTCAACCAAATACTTCATAAACATCACATGAAAAATGCATAACACATAACACACATATTTTTCACGTGGAAACCCAAATGGGAAAAACCACAGTGGGGATGAATACCCAAAAGCTTGTTTTGAACTCTTTCGAAGCTCACCCTATTAGGAGCCTAGTCTGGTTAAAGACTTTACAATAAGGTTCTGCTAGGAACTGATCCTGTTAGAGATCACCCGGTTAAGGGATGGCTATATATCCTGTTAAAGGTTACCTCGCTAGAGGATTTAAAGAACTCAATTATCTTGAGTCACCTGGCTATAGGTTTTACAATAAGCCTGTTAAAGCTACCTGGTAAAGGGATTTTCCATATGTTGAAATGATTAGAAGACAATAGGAAAACTATAATCTAATAACAGCACTACATGCCAAGGCAGATCCATTTCATATCCTCTACTCTGCAATCACACTCTGCAGTTTACCTCTTACCGGTCTGGCAAGTATCAAGTATCTCTTCACTTGGATACATACACACAACATTTGCCAACAACTTTACAATAACAAACATCATTGACCTTATAGAAAACAGATAGGTCGGTAACATAAACCCTAAACCCTAAACATATTAGGTTTACAACACAGGCAGTCCAATCCTAACCGTCCAAACATATTGCATAGAGCATTAGAATTTGAAAATAGATCACAAGACAATATACATCATTCATTCATCACTGCTCATGGGAATCAGTAACCCATCATGCTTTCTTCTTATACCACTAAGAAGAATGAACATTCTTGAGGTAGACTTCAAACGCGGTTGATCTTCTTATGCCTCAATCCTTCACATGCACAAAGGTGATGTGGCACCTCGATCACATCTCTTAGCTAACTCATCACAGAGTATCATTAGTTCATCACACAAGCTGGATCACCAAACTGATAACCATAGAACTAAGACTACCAACCGGTAATCACACTTAGTGAAACCCCAACACCGGTTCACTGAATCTCTTCATGCCTCTTCATACCGGTTCACCAACTTCTTCAATCTGCATATCAGTTCACTTAAACTTATTGACATCAATGAAAACATACATTTTCATCATATCAACATACCAGTTCATCATAGGCCAATGATATCCAACACCCACTTCCTAACAAAGAATCTATTTCTTGTCCTATGGATGAGTCTCCTCTTCCTCCTTAAAAACAAACTATCCCTCCTAACGTTATACCTATCCCTCCTCCCCATGATGGACCCGGTCTCCTTCCTACACCTCCTATTCCTCCTTTATATGGTGTGGTTCCTCCTCCTTCATCTTATAGAGAGAAATGACCGACCTCTCTCATTGTCCAACTTATAAGACCTAACTCACTCATCCTTCCCTAAAAGAAGAGATGAAGCCTATAACTAATGAACCTAACCCTCCTCAACGTTCAGCCAAGACTAGAAGAAATCGTTGTGTGAGAGAATTTCGATGAAGAGGTCGTGCTAGAGCTCGTGAAGTTGCTTCCCAAACCATTTCTTCTCCCAAAACACCAACTATTGATGATTCCATTTTCTCCTAAATAGGATGTTCAACCTAATTCTCCAAGATGCAAAATGCTTAAGACAAATGATGGTTCAAGTTCTATTCCTATTAGAGCTCCTATTCTTATTAATCTTGATGAAGAAATAGGTGAAAATGTTCTTAATGATGAAAATGTTATCCTAATATTTTTTATGATGAATATAAATATGTTGACATTGACAATCAATTATCTGCAAAATTTTCAAAATCATTCATCCTAGCTCCTAGTAACGAACAAAGTGACTTATCATTAGAGCATGGTCCTTGTTTGGAACTTGTGATAGCTCCACCTACCATGCTTGATGTGTCTCCTCTTGCATGTTATCCACCCTCCTAAAGTAATGTTCAACAAGATCAGGGGGAGGACAACATGCTTGATTAGCTTCATTAGCATTGTAGACTCTCTCTCTCTCCTCTCTTACTTGTTTGTGAAATTATTCTATTTGTTGTCCCCAGTGTTGTCTACTTGAGCATGATACAAAGTTTTGAGATCTCTTTTGGTCTTTTCCATGTTGACTCAAAAGACATATGTGTTCCCTTCTTCCATGGTGGTTTCCTCTCTTTGGCGGATGAGGATGATTCTATGCATATATATATATACATGATATACATGAGTTATCATAAAAAGTATACTAAGTCCAAAGTTAGGTTAAACTACCTCATTCTTTGTGTTTTGTGTTCATTTTCCTTTCATTTGTCGTCTCTTGGGAGCTAAATTATTATGTTAATGTGCTTTTCTTCTTTGGGTGTATCCTACCTTAAAGCAATTGCTCCCGATAAGGCATGCGCATTCGTTTTAACATGGGGGCATACACTCCACTCATGATTCTCTTTTTTGATACTTAAAGTTACTTAGTGAAATTTTTCTTTTCTTTATAAATTTTGGTGCTTCGTTTCATGACTCATAGGAAGAGAACCTTACTAGTTGTAGTCATGGTTCTCTCTCTCTCTCTCATGATCTTCCCTTTTACCTTATCATCAAAGTAATAAGATCCTAAAGTCAATTGGGGGCTTTGTGAATCTTGCCTCCTTGATGTGGTGAGAGTCTTTCAATCTGAATTCCTTGTACTTTACCAGTAGTATTTGTGTAAGCTCATACTCTCGCTAAAGTGGGGGTTAAATGTAACGTCCTAAAATTGCACCCCTTGCAATTTTTCACTACATTTGGGTCTTCTCTTTAGTGTTTGCACCCCTTGGCCTAATCGAAGACTAGAATATGCTCATGCACATCAAAAATACATTAAAATTAAACCCTACGCTCTTCCTGAACCTTGATCCCGCCACAAAATAGGGAAATACTAGGGCATGGAGCCTTGGGATCCCCTATTTGGGACCTATCTTGGGGCCCCTCCCTTGTGCTCATCTTAAATCATAGCGAGAAAATCCCCCCTATGTCGGCCTAAATCAAAAATTTAGTCAATTAAACCCACTAGAAAGTATATAAGAGGGATTTCCCCTCTCATCTGGCACCCTAATGAATCTATCATCTATCATTATCAATAATTTGAGTATTCATGATGCAGGAGCATCCCCGGTTCATTGCAATCTTGCATCAACCAAAAATGTTTTCCTTTTTGTTTTCCTTTTTGTGTGTCCCGATTTTGGCTCATCGGATCTTGTGGAGTTGGATTCTACTTGAAGACTTGATCATCTTTCTTTCTTTTAGACCACATCGCATTTGGATCAATTTCTAGCAAGATATCGCTACCGGTTTCCATGACAGTTTCTTGTTATCAGTTGTTCCTTTGTTACCGTTTGCCTGAGACCTATTCTGGTAAACTAGCATAACCCATTCCAAAGCTTGTGGGGCCTTGGGAATTGTTTTTGATATTCCTTGGCATGTGGCTGACCTTTTCCCGCGATCTACGTTCCATTCTTTGGATTTTCTGGAGGAATCTCTTGGCGGAGGCTGACCTTGTTATTTTCATGTTAGGTCTTGTTCTTCGGGTTTTGATCCCTTTTGGGTTGACTAGATCCTTTGGATCGATATATATTTTTAATTATACTTTAGAACATAATGAAGAAGAGAATCAAGTACCTAGATTGTGCATAGAAGATATATCTTTCGAGTCAAGGTCCCGATTGTGACCTATTCTACCAGGCCTATGAGTCGGTATGTTGTAACCCGATTGTTACCGGTTGGATGTAATCAAATTTCAAGAAATAAATCAATATGTTCTACATTTCCTCCATCATATCTTTGTGTTTCCATTGTGTTTACTCTTGTTGAATGGTCCAGATTGATCTGTTTGAGGTCCCTCCTCACCAGTGACTACTTCAAGTGGTATCAGAGCAAAGTTTCATTCCAGAAGTTGTGTGTCCTAAATTTCTTGTTGTAGGGTGGCGGATTGTGGATCTGACCTACAATTGCAAGGACTAGCATGAATCGATGGCGCAAAGAGGAACTAGAAATGGTGGAGCATGTGGGAATGTAGACCCTGTTATGACAGAGATATGAGTGAAGATGAAGGAGAAGAAGCCCTGACAGAACAAGAAAACCTACTGGCGGTTGATCCAGATGAAGAAAGGTTTTTAAGGGTTTTGAGTAGGGTGAACACTAAACCTCATTTTACCCCATTGGAATATGATGGGAAGTTAGATTCAAACAAATTGATGGATTGGATCTCAAAAATGGAGAAGTATTTTGATTTTGAAAACACTGCACAAGAGAGGAACGTGAAATATGCCTATACCCAGTTGAAAGGTCATGCATCTATTTGGTGGGAGCATTTGCAAGTTGATAGACAAAGAAGAGGTAAAGAAAAAAATTAAGACATGGGATCGGATGATTTCTAAGTTGAAATCAAAGTTTGTGTCGGTGAATTATCAAGTGGATTTATTCTGGAAGTTGCAGAATTTGAGACAGAAGGAATCTAGTGTGAAGGAGTACACTGAAGCATTTTACAAGTTGAACATCAGATCTGGACATATTGACAATGAAGTTAAACAAGTTGCAAGATATTTGAATGGATTATGGATGTCTATACAAGATGAACTTAGTATGATCAAATTGGAGAATGTTGAAGAGTCTTACTAGTATGTCCTCAAGGCTAAAGAGAAATTAAACAAAAGACATGAGTAGAGACAGAGAGGTAGAGGTGGAAGGTTGACCAGAGGAAGATTTCAAGGGGGTAGAGGATATACCGAAAGAAGAGGAACCAATACAGATTAGAACAAGGAGAAGAAAGTGAGCAAGGAAGGTAATTCATACCCGAAGAATGATATAAATTTCTGTCGAAGGAGAGAACCAGATGGTTACCGAAATGAGAACTTTGGAAGATAGGAGAAGAGGATATTTAGAGGAACTTTCTTTAGGTATGGAGGAGAAGGACACCGTGCATTTGAGTTTAAGAAGAAAGAGGCTACTAGAAGAAAACCCCAATGGATCAGAAAATAAACTGGAAGACGGAGAACTATTGATGATGAGGAGAGCTTTGTGTCATACCGGAGGAGATGAAGAGCCCTTGTAGAGGAAGCATCTATTCGAGACCATATGTAAGGTATCGGATAAGTGTTATAAAGTTTTTATTAATAGTGGTAGTTCAGATAATTTTGTTTCAGAAAAGATGGTGAATAAGTTGAAATTGGAGAAATTGAAACACCCTAAGCCTTACCAGATAGCATGAATTCAGGATGAACATAACTTGTTAGTAAGTGAACAATGTTTGGTGAAATTGAAAATTGGGAATTACCATGATGAAGTTTTTTGTGATATTATATGTACGGATATTTGTCATCTTTTATTGGGTAGACCTTGGTAGTTTGATAGACACACAATACATGATGAGAGGAAGAATACATACACTATTGTGGCCAATGGGATGAAGCAAACCTTGTTACCTTTGGAGGAACCTTTAAAGAATGAAGTTTGTATGAATACCAAAATCTGTTTAGTAGATGGAAGGAAATTCATGGATGGACTGAGACATGAGAATGTATGTTTTGCCTTACGTTAGTGAACGGATTTTGCCTTTCTTAAAAATGATCAATTTCAAAAACTCAGTCGCCTTCTATCAAAGGCAAGTATTCAACTAAGCAGTTGGGAAAATGTTGTATAAACCATTTCCCTCTGAATTTTCTATAGGTACAGCTCCCTATCTCAACTATTCAGGGAATAATCTAATTAATTTTTGATTGGTATGCTTTTAACCCGAAAGCATGTAAGGCTACCTACATCATTCCTGGATGAGAGGCCAAAATTTCACACATTTTTCAGAGAAGAAGAATTAACTTCTCGACTAAACAACACAAGACATGGAAATAACTGAATCAAAGTCTAGAATGCCACTCCAACAATTCAGATAAGAGAAACCAAATCTATCCTCAAACACAAAACCATTTTTTTAGAACAAAACTCGTAGGAAGGAATCTCAGAAAAATAAAAAAATTTATGCACTTAGAAAAGGTGATTGCTACTGTTTGATCAGATCAACATACACAAAGATATGCGACTGCACAGATTCAAAACTCAATGTTTTTTCTTATTTTCAACAAAAATAGTATGATCCTTGTATATATATATTCTTATGCGACAAAGGCACAATAATACATATATAAATCGTTTTCTATTCCAGATTTAAAAGTTTGATTCTTCCTTCTACAAAACAGAAATTTTACAAAACAGAGGGAAAAAAAAAGCTAACTAAAATTTGTCACAAAATCTAACCCCTATTCTATCTACTTTCCTTTAATTTATAGTTTTTAGAACAGGGGAGGTCTCCCTGAAAACTCGACTTCCCCCAAAATAGTTATGAAACCAACAAGATGTATTTTGGGACAGATGTCCCGAAGTCTTTGCATAAACATGAGAAATTACATAAATAAAGGAAACCAGGCCTGGATCAATGTATTATGTCGCTTTTTCATCACCATCATCCTCTCCGCTTTCATGGGCATCGTGGGCGGTTGTGAGCTCCTGGATAATAGATTGGTTCAAAACCTTCATCGCATTGAGCTTTGCCTTCACTGCTTCCTTATTCCATGGGTGCTTCACCATCTTTTCGGCATGTTTCAGTAACTGATCATTCCCAATGAAGGTCATGGACTCGATCCTAGCCACCCTTGTTATATCTTCCGAAGTGAAGTTACCCTTGGCTTTGATTTTCTCCATGTTTATCCAAAAAGCCCTGATTGTATCCTGTGTGTTCAACCCGCAAATTCCCAATTACCAATCATGGTCAGGGTTAACCACCTTGTTGTCATTAACTATACTGTACTAGAGATCTTGGAGCTCATAAACAGAGGTCTTAGCATCGGAGATCACAGAATTGAAGGTAAGCACCCACCACATTATGGTTTTCTTCAACACAAATAGCTGACATTCATCCGCTACCAGTTTGATTGAGTGTTCTGTCAGAAACCTGGTAACCCCATATTCTTCTATTTTGGCGAACAAAGGCAAGATATTCTGCCATTTGTGTTCCTCTTTCTCCCATGGCACAAGTTGATTTTGAACTTCTGCGATAAGACTCTGTATCACGTCACATAACTTCCAGGAGTTGGTGATATACTTCTCCTCGTCCTTGACTATTCCCTCAATCCATTTCTCCATGGCTTCTGCAATACTCTTGGCCCCTTGAACTTGGCCCATTAACTTTTTCTTTTCTGGTGAAGTTGGGTCGAAGTTCACTGTAGCATGAGATATAGGGAGTGCCCCAAAGCAACCAATGTTGTCGATGAACTGGGCAAGAATATTTATGTGTCTCATTAGCTCTCTCTTTTCCAACCCATCCTTCTCCGATCTGGTGAGAATTTTCTTTGTCGATACCTGGAAGAAATGATTGTTTGAGTCCCTACTCATATTTCCCAGCTCCACCTTTGTGATCTCAAAATCATCGGGGCTAGCTTCCTTGTTTTCGTCCTTCAATTTGTATGAGGCAATTTCAGCAACCCATTTTCCAGTTCCTTCATCATTATCCAAGTGGGCGGCGGTTTTGAACTTTTTTGGCTTGGGGCCCTTATCTGTGTACTTAACAACCATTTCCTAAATTGGAATAGTCACGGGAAGAAAATTCCGCTTTCTATTCACCGAAGTGGTCAACCACTTAGGAGTTGCACTGGAACTGGTTGTTCCTTCGATCGCTTTGGAAGTTGGTGTCATAGCCATAGTCACTATATGAGAATCTAGGGCATTAGCAACATCGCTATCCAGGTCTTCAACTTCAAATATTTGGGCATCAAGAATCGTATCTTTCAGCCCTGAATCCTTTGCTTGATCCATCTTTCTTTGAGCAGCACTTCGGGACTGGGTATGTCGAGGAGTACAGAAATCCAAAGCTGAATTAGACCTATGACTAAGCTAGGGCAACTTTTTATCTTTACCTACATGAACAGGTATAGAAGCATTGTTAAAAAGACGCTTTGGTGAACGTAGAGGGACCTCATTACTTCTCGCAGAATTAGACTTAACGCCTAATTTCACTGCTTTCTTCCTAGCGACCCACGCCACGGTCCTCTCCAAAACTACTTTGGTCCCTAACTGTATATCATCTTTCTCCTCCTCGTCCTAGTCGATTGGAGGCATTTCAGTTTTTGCTCGGGCTAAGTATCTTGGTTCGAATAGCTCTAGATAGTCCTCTTCGAGCCCCTTAATGTCCAACTTTACCTGTAATAAAATCACTTGTTCTAACACCATCCTCATATTTTCCTTTTTAAAAACCTCAAGCTCATCACTACAATCTTCCCAAAAGTCTTCTAATTGTGGCATTGGGAGGTGTGGCATTAGACCAAGACTTCGGGAAAAACCCTTATTATCAAAACCTTTCCTTTCAGGATACAGGGAAAAATTGAAATTCATGAGATCTGCTCCAATACTCAAAGCATCGGACATCGAACTGCAAGACAACATGCCCAATTGGATGGGAAAATGACCATCCCATTTATCCCTGGGTTGTGCCTTTTTGATTATAGAGGTCAGCTACCTACATATCTCCACTAGAACAAAGCAATCTGAACAAAAATGAGGGAGCTTGAAGGGCTCCTCTTCAAAGCCACCTATCCTTATGTAATAGAGGTGTGTAAACTGGATATAGAAACTGCCAAACCTCTTTATCAATGTATGTGCATCCTTGGAGATTCTTTTGACTTTCATATTCTTCAATTTATGGCACAAGTTGCCCAGAAAAGCATTGTGCACCCTTCTGAAATCCTGCAAGGCCTTATCCTTTTGCAGCATGGGATAGAACTCATATACGGGAACATCCTCCTCAATGAGCTATTTTGGTATTCCAACTAACTCCTTAACACATGCCAAACAATACAAGAGACACAAAGAAATAAAGAAGTTCTATTTGAACTGACTAGCCATACTCAGTTGTTCCCTCATTGAATCAGCAATCAATTCAGCCCAATCAAGATACTGGTTCCCTTCTAAAACCAGCTACACGTAGCAATAAATCCAGTCATCAAAGCTGTAAGCTTCAGCAGACCCTCTAGCTCGGTGCAACAAAATCCTAACATCATGATTGTGAGGCAACATGTGATTCTTATTAGGATTCTTGGGTAATCTGGAACCACCTCTTTGAGGAATCTTCAACCAGAATTTTGCTACGGTGTCTGGTTCTGTCCGCGTTGAACTCGATGATTGACTGAGCAGGGGAAAAGTTTGAGAATTGGTAATCAGGTATCTTGAAGATGGAGGAAATTACTTCATGATTTATGGCAAGAAGGGTTTCACCATTGTCTCTCCTAATGGTCTTAGAGACTGGGTCGTATCTAGCGATACATTCCCGAAAATCTTCTATGAGACCGCTACTCAAAATCTTGACACCAAAAGATTTGTCAATTCCCTTGAACACCCTCTCTTTTAAAACCTCAAGATTTTCCCCTTTAAGGTCGGTATCGCTAACTATGGGTTCAATACATGCAAGGCTAAAAACATTCCCGAACAAATGCAGTGTGGACTTCATAATTCAAAGCAATAAGCCTTAATTGGTTGTAGCAAACCTTTCTATGAAAGAGAAAATGCAAGTAAAAACTACTAGAGAGAACAAGAAAAAGGACTCACCTTCACAGTTGAACAACCAGATGACGACTAGCAGCAAACAAGACTCCTATCCAGGAAAAATAAAACCGCAGCAGTGAAGAACAAGATGCAGAGCACTAATAATCCTTCATACCTTATAGTGAGGGAAATGATACAGAACCATTGAATGCAATAATTCCAATTGTCAGTCTGAGTGTGTTAAGTTTGTGGATTGGACATCGCACGCATGCATTGAATGCATGGTGGCATTTTTGAAGTAACTGCCAGTTCCCGAAATGATTACTTACTTTGAAACGCCAACAATTGACGTCACCTAAAGATATGGTTCACCTCCTTCATATTTGGCAATCAATGCACCATCAAATCACTTAACTCGTGGGACCCACCAAAATAGAACACATATGAACATCCCGAATAGACTTCCTTGGGGTTCAAGTAGTTCAAGACATATGCCGCGCTCGGGAAAAATCTTGCCGAGAGCATTAACTCTGTCAAGCACTGCTGACCATTTGCACTGCGTTGAACATGTTGAACATGTTTGAACCTTTTGAACCAGGTTCAATATGTTCAATGCCTGAAATGTGATGACGTGACATGCTGCCGCACACAAAATTAAAAACATAAGGAGCCGTTGCAAAAACTTAAAGAAAAAGTTAGTATGGAAAATCCCCCGAAATGCCTAGGAACCAGCGGAACCTAAATGAACCTAATGAACCCAGTTCAGGATAGTTCAAAGTGTTGACAGAGTTCAACCAATTACTACAACTTGGCATTTTTCATCAAAAGATGATTTACAAATGGATTAGGGGCTTGAACCGAGGTGTTACAAGAAAGACAAGGACTCTGAATGGAATTTTTATAGGATGACTCACTCTTTTCATGAGGAATAAATGACGCAGTAACACCTTAATTCCTAAGAAGACTAAGAGACCAGAACCAGAAGGAGAGCACCTGGAAGAGATAAAAGATTTGCTGGCAAAATATGAGGGAATCTTTTCAGATAATTTACCTGATGGATTGCCACCTATAAGAAGTATTAGTCATTGCATGGACTTGGTTCCCAAAGCTAGTTTGCCTAACAAAGCTGCACACCGGTTGACACCGGCAGAGAATGAAGAACTAAATAGAAAAGTGTAGGAGTTTTGTGAACAAAGGTTTGATTAGGGAGAGTCTGGTCCCTTGTATAGTATCAATAGTATTAGCACCAAAGAAGAATGGAGAATAGAGAATGTGTACAGATTCCAGAGCAATAAACAAGATCACAGTGAAATACCGATTTCCTTTGCCTAGGATGGATGACATAATGGACTGTTTGAGTGGAGAAAAATACTTTACAAAGATAGATTTGAAGAGTGGATATCATCAGATCAGGATCAAAGAAGGTGATGAGTGGAAGACAACATTTAAGATAAATGAAGGGCTATATGAATGGTTGGTTATGCCTTTTGGATTGACTAATGCACCGAGTACTTTCATGAGGTTGATGAATGAGGTATTGAATAAATTCTTGGGTAAGTTTGTTATTGTGTATTTTGATGACATTTTGATTTTCAGTAAGACAAAAGATGAGAATTTGTTGCAGTGAAGACAAGTTTTATAGAGGTTAGGAGAAGAAAAGTTGTTGATCAATATCAAGAAGTGTACTTTCATGAAGGATGAGTTAGCCTATTTAGGATTTGTGATATCTATGGATGGTTTGAAAATGGACCTCGAGAAAGTGAAAGCCATTATTGAGTGGCCTACACCAGAAAGCATTGAGGAGGTAAGATCATTTCATGGATTGGCTAGTTTTTACCAGAAGTTTATCAAAAAATTTAGTTTAGTTTGTAACCCTATGACTGAGACCATGAGAAGAGATCAGAAGGAATTCAAGTGGACCACCAAAGCAGATGAAATTTTTGAATCGTTGAAGTAGAAAGTGACTAAGCAGCATGTGTTAGCTTTACCAGATTTCAATAAAGTCTTTCAAGTGGATTGTGATGCAAGTAGAACAACAATAGGAGTAGTCTTGAGTTAGGAAGGGAGAGCAGTAGCATATTTTAGTGAGAAATTGAATGATGCCAGGAAGAGATATTCAATGTATGACTAGGAATTTTATGCCATAGTTCAAGCCTTGAAGAAGTGGAGACATTAATTGTTTCCTAAGGAGTTTATGTCATATAGATATCATCAAGCTTTGCAGTATTTGAATACTCAGAGTAAGTTGAATTAGAGACATGTGAGATGGGTAGAATTCTTACAGAGTTACACCTTTGTGTTGAAGCATAGAAGTGGGAAATCTAACAAAGTTGTTGATGCATTGAGTAAGAGAAGTAATTTGTTGACAGAGATGAGAGTGATAGTATTAGGTTTTAAAGATTTGAAGACCTTGTATGATGAAGACCAAAATTTTGCAGAACCTTGGAAAGCATGTAGAGAACCAATTATGGTTGATAGGAGCAAATGGTTGGATTATTTCATTTAGATTGGAATGTTATTCATGGGAGTTCAGTTGTGCATACCTAAGAGTTCCATGAGAGAGAGCTTGATAAAAGAGAAACACAGTAGAGGAGTAGTTGGACATTTTAGCATTGACAAAATAGTTGCATTGGTGAGTGAGAAGTACTTTTGGCCCCGGATTCATAAGGATGTTAAGAGATGTGTGCAGAGTTGTAGAGTTTGCCAAGTTACAAAAGGTAGTAGTCAGAATGTCGGATTGTATAAACCTTTGATAGTACCGGTAAGACATTGGGAGGTTATAAGCATGGATTTTGTACTTGGATTGCCTAAGACACTAAGAGGGAATGATTCTATATTTGTGGTAGTGGATAGATTTTCGAAGATGTCTCATTTCATACCTTGTAAGAAGACATCAGATGCATTGCATTTAGCAGACCTATTTTTCAAGGTAGTGGTAAGGTTGCATGGATTACCTAAGAGCATAGTTTCAGACAGAGACACTAATTTTGTTGGCTATTTTTGGAGAACACTTTGGAAGAAGATGAAGACAAATTTGAAGTTCAGTTCTACTTTTCATCCACAGACTAATGGATAGACAAAAGTTGTTAACCAGAGTTTGGGAAATTTGTTGAGATGTTTAGTGGGAGATAAAACCGGAAGTTGGGATTCGATCCTTGCACAAGAAGGGTTTGCCTACAACAATTCAGTGAATAGAAGTACCAGAAAAACACCTTTTGAGATTGTTACTGGAGTGCACCCTAGAGGTATTGTAGAATTGAGAGACATTAGCAGTGAAAACCAGAAGAGTTCAAAAGCAGAAGATTTTGCAGATCACATGGCAGCATTGCATATTCAGGTTAAACAACATTTGGAAGACATGAACAACAAATATAAGGATAATACAGATGAGAAGAGGAGATAGAAGGAACTTGAATTTGGCAATGAAGTGATGGTATATCTGAGAAAAGAGAGATTCCTGGTTGGAACTTATAATAAGTTGCAAATGAAGAAGTTTGGACCCTGTAAGATTTTGAGGAAGTTCAGTTCTGGAAATGCATATGAAGTGGAGCTACCAGATAGTATAATTATTTCACCTATATTCAAAATTGTAGATCTTCATGAGTACCATGAACCAGAATTCAGTGAGGACAATGTTGCAGACTTGGAGAAATAGTTTCCTTGGAAGGAACTAGATTAGATTGAAGAGATTTTGGACAATAGGATTGGGTGTAGTGCCCGGAGCAATGAGTATAAGGAATATCTTGTGAAGTGGAAGGATAGACCAGTTGAAGATTCATCTTGGATTTCTCAAGCAGAGGTGGACTAGCTTGGTTTCCCTCTAACCCCGACAAAGTGAGAGGCTCACTTTTTCATTAACCTCGGATGTTTGATGCAAGAGCATCTCTGATTCATTGCAATCTTGCATCAACCAAAAACATTTTGCTTTATGTTTTGTTTTTTGTTTGCAGATTTAGTTTTCCTTTTGTGTGTCCCAGTTTTGGCTTGCCCTGCGAACTTGAGGAAAAGTTACCTGGATCATGGCGGGAATGTACACGGACCTCCAAAAAATCTATGAAATGAAAAAGTTTTTTTTGCCTCTACAAATGAAGCCCAAATCCGAAAGTACAGTTGCACACCTGCAACCTACATGTGGAAAAGAGAGGAAAATGGGTTGGGATTGTGAGTTTGCCTTTAGGTCAAACCCTAGTTTTGGAATTAACCAAGTAATGAAAGAAAGTACTTGCAAGTAGATGTAAATGAAATAGTGAATTGTAAATCACCTCAATGGAGGTTGTAGTAGTAATGTTGATGGAAATGCTTGTATGGAATTGAATGTTGGAATCAATCTCCTCTTCAATGGTTGAATCCTTAATTTGAATGCCCACCTAGCCTTGAAGGGAGACTTGAGAATTCTCAATGCTGGAAAAGAATGCTTGAATTCTTGAAAGCTTGGTCACTTGTGAATTTCCCACTTATCTAACTTATGCCAATGAGAGAGAGCGAATGCCCTCTTAAATACATGTTGGTGGATTTGAATTTTGTGACGGGCTGACATAGAGGGAGTTTCCCGCCCAAGGCACAACCCACAATGCATGCTCTAGGAAGGGTCATACCACAAAATAGGGCAAGGATAGAGGCATGGGAGGAAAAGGGAGGCATGCCCCTATCCTAACCCTTTCTCCAGGGCAGAATACGGTCAGGGTGATGCAGAGGCCAAGGAAGAAGATGTTTTCGCAAGCCGAGCAATCTTCGATCTCCAATCAGGCTAGAGGATATGAGTTCGCATGTGTGAGGACCCCAATGTAGTCAAAAATTGCTAGGGTCATAATTTTATGACACTACATTTATCCCCCTCTTTAGCGGGAGTATAAGCGTACGCCAATACTGTCAATAAAGTACACGGAAACAAGATTGAAAGACTTTTACCATGTCAAGGAGGCAAGATGCACTAAGCCCCTAGTAGACTTGGGATCTTATGACTTCAATTGACAAAGTAAAAGGAAGATCAAGAAGGGGAGAACCATTACTACAAGTAGAAAAGTTCCCTTCACTATGAGTCATGAAAGTGGGGATAAAAAGATTAGAATGAAAAACAAAGTTCGCTAAGTAATTATAAGTATCACAAGAAGGAAAATATGAGCAGAGTGTATGCCCCCACATTAAAGTGATCACACGTGCCTTATCGAGAGAGATTGCTTTAAGGTACGATACACCCAAGAGAGAGAAGGAAGGAAGCACGTTATCACAAGGATTTAGTCCCCAATCGAGGAATAAACCCAAGGATAATGACCACAAAACATGAGGTAGTGTCGCTTTCCTCGGGGTTAGTATGGTGTATGATAAATCATGTATGTATATGTATGTAATATTCTTCATTCCCCAAAGAAGGACACTACCTTAGAATAAAGGGAAGAGAGGATGTCTTTTGAGTCAACATGAAAGAGACCGAGAAAAGATCTCAATGCTTTGCATCATCCCCAAGTAGACATTAAGGGAACAATAGAAGAACAATGATACAGATAGAAGAATGGTCACAAAAGAGAAATAAAGGAGAGAGAGAGAGAGAGAGAGAGAGAGAGAGAGAGAGAGAGAGAGAGAGAAGATCTATAGTGCTAGTATCGCTAATCTAGCACGAGATCTACCTCCTGATCTTGTTGGTCACTATTTTGGGGAGGCGAGAAACATGCTAGAGGAGAGACATCGAGCACAGCAGATGGAGCTATCACAAGATCCAAACAAGGACTATGTTCATGTTGTAAGTCACTTTGTTCAATTTGAGGAGCTTAAATTAGGCTTTGTAAAAATTTAGTTGATAAATGCTTGTCCACATCAACATACTCATACTCACTATCAGAAGCATTAGGATTTGTATTACCAAAATGAATAACATTTTCACCCATTTCTTCATCGAAGTTTAAAGCAAGAGGAGCAAGAACACAAATAGGAGTAAAACCATCACATGTTTTATGCAACTTATGATTTGGAGATGTTGGTTGAACATCTGGTTGAGGACATAAGGGAATCATGTCAACTATCAGAGTTTGAGGAGATTGACTATTTTGAGGGATAGCTTCACGAGCTCGAACACAGTGTCTTTGTTGGCTTTCTCTCACACAACAATTTTGTCAAGTCTTAATGGAAGGATGAGGAGGAGGAGGAACACTTGAAAAAGTATGAGTGTTTCTTTCATTGATAGTTGAAGGTTTAGGGTGAGGTATTTTTGGTTGAATGATAGGAGAAGCAGGCCTCTTCTCTCGATAAGAGGAAGGAGGTGGAAATGCACTAGAGAAAGAATGAATATTAGGTGTAGGAAGGAGACCAAGTCCATCATGAGGAGGAGGTATAGGTCTAAACTTAGGAGGAATATCATTGTTCTCCTTAAGAGAAGGTAAAGTCACATCCATAGGGGTAGGTAGACAATTTTCCTTAGGAGGGAGGTTAGTTCTATCCGAGAGGGGAAGAACCTCATCTTGAAGAATAATAGGAATGCCAATTTTTGGGGATCTAGGTTGACTTAAGGATAAGATCATATCATTCTTCCATTTTTGATAAGATTAAAAAAGAGCATCGCTCCTTGATGGAAGAGATTGAAATTGTTTAGGCCAACAGAGATCAAAAGGAACACCGGGGCTTCTTTCGAATGGATGAATTAAGCTATGGTTCATGGTTATGATTTCTCCATTGTGAAAAAATTTAAGACACTTGTGTATTAGAGAAGAAATAGCCTTAATGGAAGATATCCAAGGATAGCCCAACTTCACACGGAATTTCTTAGAAGAAGGTATGATAGCAAAGTCAACATCCATGGATTTAGTAGGAACTTCAATAGGAAGGGTGATAGAACCAATGGTAGGATAAGAGAAGTCATCAAATAACTTCACAACCACATTAGAAGTATAATATATTGGTTTATGCAATCGTAAAGTGAAAAGATACTCTTTAGTTATGACATTAACCATGAAAGAGGGATCAATCAGAGCACCACGGTAAGGGATATCCTTAACCTTCGCAACTATGTATAAAGGGCCATCGGGTGCTCTAATGGTCTCGCTAGGGTCAAATTTAATACAAGGATCCTTAGGCGTATCTTGTGTTTCTACCCTATTAACCAAGTTTGGAGATTAAGAGGTGAATTCTTCAGAAGTGAGAGAATTAGGCACAATCTCAATAACATTAGAGGTATGAGAAGGCAAGGGATCAGTGAAAATCTTAATATTTTGATTACAAGGAGCTAATGATTTATTCCCTTTATCATTCACACTTTCCACAGATATAGTATTGTTATCAATCAAGTCTTGAACCTTATTTTTCAATGCAAAACATTTCTCAGTATCATGACCAAGTTGACAATGAAATTGGAAAAAGGAATTGTTATCAAAATAAGGAGATGCAAGTTTGGAAGGATCAATTTGTTTTATAGGATGAAGTTTGATTACATTTTTGTGCAACAACTGAGACATAATACTATGTAAAGATTCATTCAAAGGAGTAAATTGTCTTTCTCTTTGAAAAAAATTAGAAATAGAAGGCACACCTGTTGTAGCATTCACATGGTTGTTGTTAATTGGATCATTGAACTTCATGAAGTTTTTTGTTGGTTTGAACTTTTCAAGTGGTTGTTGAACACTCTCCCCCTTATCACTTGGAGCCATAGGAGTGGATTGCTCCATTTGACTCATAGCTAGTTGATAATTATGGAGTGTTGCACACAACTAAGGAAAGGAAGTAAACTTGGACAAAAGAAGCTTTTCCCTGATATCTTTTTGCAAATTAGAAATGAAAATTATTTGAATATCATTATCAGGTACATGAAAATAAATTTGAGCACAAAATGTTTATATCTACCAATAAAATCAATCACTTTTTCTCTAACACCTCGTTTACAATGCATTAAATCAGTCAAAGTGATTTTAGGACTAATATTGTTTTGAAATTGTTGGATGAAAGCATTTGCTAGTTGTTGAAAGGAAGTGATAGAATAAGAAGACATAGAGCAATACCATTGTAAGGCCTTATCTCTTAGTGTTCTTGTAAACAATTTTGCAAGCAATCATTGGTCATAAGCAAAATCAGTATACAAGGTTTGAAATGTTTTAACATGCGTAAAAGGATCACCTTTTCCATTATAGAGCTCCAATTGAGGGATCTCCATATGTTTAGGTGGCACGACTTTAACAATATCAAGAGAAAGTGGGCTCGCAACATCAAAGGTGGGCACACTAAACTTGGATTGACTCATAGAAGCAATTTGTTGTTGTAAGGAAGACACGGTTTGAGCAAGATTGTTAATTGTCATTTTGGTAAAAGAATTGATGTTAGACATAGGTGAATGAGAAGGCGGTGTGATGTTATTAAAAGAAGGCATGGACTGAGAATAAGGTGGTGGGACTTTATGATAAGTAGGCATTGGTGATGATTGGGTAGGAAAAGGGACACTTAAAGGAGAAATAAAGTTGTTGAAGGAATTGCCCCCTTGTGTCACACTGATTGGTTGAGGAATAATAGGAACACTCATGCAAGACATAGGTATCGATGGAGGATTAAATGAAGAAGAGGGATTTCCCCCATGACCTATGGTTGTAGGGATGACATTTTGAGTTGAAGTATCCATGATGTTAGATGTGAAAGTAGGAATACTATTCATAGGATTAGTCAAAGGAATAGAGGAATTGACTTGTGTTGAAGGTTGTGAATAACCTAGGGTTTCTGCACAACTCTTAATAAGAATGAAATTAGAATCAACAATATGTGCAATGTGACACAATTTATCAATTTCATTCTTATCACTTTGAAGCATTCGCTTAAGACTTTCAATTAATGGAAGAGCTTCACTATTAGGGTATTCTTGGGACATCCATTGTTGAAAGCTATCAAATTGATTGTCCAATGTAGAAAGTTGATCTAAAGAAACCCTAGTTAAAGCTTCTTCTTCATCATGGGAACCATCAATGGGGTGAATAGGCACATGATTAGGATGGGAATAATTAGCATGATCCTTATTAAAGAAGTCACCCAAATTAGGCTCCATCTCCTCGGTAATTAAATCTTGGGATGCCTTAATTCTAATGCTTCGTCTAACGGGGATAGGATAGGTAGGACTAATAGTGGTAAACTCATGCACTAGAGGGAAAATTTGAATTTTGAATTGTGAAACAAAGCTTACAAAATTGAGTAATGCAAAATGTAAGGAAATAATGATTACACAATTTCAACTTTGTTGGAGGAAGGGAATGACACAATTTCCAAAAATGAAAGGAAATTGGAAATTTTAAAATTAAGGCCAAGGGAATACCACTTAATTTAAAAATTAAAATTTTTAAAATCAGGGCAGATTATAATTAACCTCTTAATTTTAATTTTTTTCTTGAAAGTTAAAATATTCAATTTTGAAGGTATTTCCGATTCTACAGGGATAAAACTTTGATAAAATCAGCCAATCTTCTGAATTTAGGTTATTAAATACAGTCATAACAGTCTCCCAAAATTTCAAGAAAAAAGTCGAGGACCATGGCGGAAATGCACATGGTCCGACCAACTTTTTTGAAATTTGCAAGGATGGATATTATGATAATTTTAAAGCTAACCCCAAAAAATTGGCGAATTTTACTATCTCTAGATGGGCGAAATGAAGGCACAAATGTGAAAATAGGACCCTATTAGGGTTTTGAAGAAAAAGAGGAATTGGATTGTAATTTTGAAAAGGGTCAAACCTAATGGATAGGGACACCTTGGAAAATGTTTAGAAATTTAAATGTAACTGAAATTGATTTGAAATTCACACAAAATCCAATTAATTTTAAAAATTGGGGTTTGATGACCTAACCACTTAATTTTGAAATTTGAATTTTGGGAAAAAGGGGGGAAATTGAAAATTTGAATTGTAGGATTGAAGACAAATCTGAGAACAATCAGAAATCTGAATATTAAATGGAAATCCAATTTTTGCACAAGTTCAATATGATTTTTGAAAATTAGGGTTTTAACAAGTAACCTCTTAATTTTGTAAATTTTAATTGCATATTGAACAAGACAATGAGGAAATTGAATTTGACAAACAAAGCAATTTTCAAATCTAAGATAACCAAAAGCAATTTTTTACAAATCACAAGTTCAATTTTAATTTTAAAAACTAGGGTTTTTAATGATTTAACCACTAAGTTTGCAAAAATTTGAAACTTGTAAATGAAAAATATGAAATGTTGTTCAAAGGAAAGCATGCAAGATGTCGGGTTCACCAAAATGTAATGGTGGGAAAATGGTGAATGATAGATCAAGAGGAAAACTACCCTTTCCTTCAAAGAGAGATGAGAGTTTCACTATCAATTATCCTTGCAGCACTTTTCACCATTACATTAGGAAGGGGAGAGGATAATTTCCTAGATTCAATCTCTCCACACAAAGATGGTAGATTGAATTCTGAGTGAATTGGGAATGTTAAGTTGATCCCCTCTTCCTTGTTTAATTTGGAAAGGAATTGAATGGATTATGTAGTGCAAAAATGACAAAGAATTGATTATAATTTAAGATCGGAATATGGGATGAAGTTGTGCACCTGGATCTGGCAATAAAATGTTGAGACAAAGTCACCCTATGAATTTGAGGAAAAGTTGCCCAGACCGTGGTGGGAATGTACATGGTCCTTCGAAAAATCCGTGAAACAAAAAGGGTTTTTCTGCCTCTGCAAATGAAGCCTGAAACTAAAAGTACAGTTGCACACCTGCAACCTACACATAGAAAAGAGAGGAAAATGGGTTGGGATTGGGGGTTTGCCTTTAGGTCAAACCCAAGTTTTGAAATTAACCAATAATGAAAGAAAGTACTTGCAAGTAGATGTAAATGAAAGACTGAATTGTAAATCACCTCAAGGGAGGTTGTAGTAGCAATGTTGATGGAAATTCTTATGTGGAATTGAATGTTGGAATCAATCTCCTCTTCAATGGTTGAATCCTTGACTTGAATGCAACACCTAGCCTTGAAGGGAGACTTGAGAATGCTCAATGTTGGAAAAGAATGATTGATTGCTTGTGAATTTCCCACTTATCTAACTTATGCCAATGAGAGAGTGAATTCCCTCTTAATTACATGTTTATGGATTTGAATTTTGTCATGGGCCAATATCAAGGGAGTTTCCCACCCAAGGCACAACCCACAATGCATGCTCTAGGAAGGGTCCTACCCCAAAATAGGGCAGGGACAAGGGCGCCACACCCCTATCCTGGGAGGACAAGGGTACCATGCTTTTGTCCAAGGGGGGACAGTGGCGCCACGCCCTTGTCCTACCCTTTCTCCAGGGCAAAATGCGGTCGGGGTGATGTAGAGGCTAAGGAAGAAGTTGTTTTTGCAAGCTGAGCAATCTTCGGTGTCCGATCAGGCTAGAGGATTCACGTTTGCATGTGTGAGGACCCTAATGCAGTAAAAAATTGCTAGGGTCACAATTTTATGACACTACAAACCTTAGTTAAGTTCCCACTTTTCCCTCTATGTGGAGAATTTGGCTAAGGTTCCCAATTTTCCACTTTACACAGTTGGAAATTAATTCCAATAATATAAAAAGAAACAAGATCTCAATTTGTTTTTGAAACACGATCCCATTCTGAAACGGGATCTCGTTTTATAACAAGATGCCATTTTGTTTTTGGAACAGGATCTCATTTTTTTTTTGAAACAAGATCGCGTTCTTAAACAAGATCCTATTTTGTTTTTGAAACAGGATCCCATTTTCTACTAAACAAGATCTTGTTTTAAAAAAAAAATTGAATCTCAACATTGATTTTTCCTTCGGATTTCGCTTTGGAAAAAGGCTTGGGGAGTCAACCCTAAGCCTTGGACTAGTTTGACCTGCAACTTGAAGGCAATGTCAGTGTCCATACAAAATACTAACTTTGGACATATATCTAAAAACCTTTACTGTAGATTTTTTTGAAGAAATTAAAATCCATTACAGAAGAGACTGTTTAGATTATAAATATGTAATTTTTCAAAAAATAGAAATATATTATTTATTTTTAAAATACTTTCTAAAGAAAGAGGCCCATAAACTTGAAATAATAGGGTTTCTTATTTTTTTAATAACACTTTTTTAAAGTTTTTTGAAAAAAAAATTGTATGGCATCAAACTAGAGACAATTCTATAAAATTTCAAAAAAAAAATGTTAAAGTTTAGGTCAAGTTATGCTTGTCATACACAAGGGATTTTCAAAACAACAATTATGCCCAATAAACAATTAACAAAAAAAAGAAGAAAAAAATTATATAAAAATATCCTCATCAAAGGTGAGTGAGTTACAAATATTTTCCCAAAAGGATTCGGAAAAATACATTCATTTAGGTCAAATTATGTGTGTCGTACACGGGAATTGTATGGTCCTAACTAAGTGACTTTTAAACTATAGGTTTTATAAATGCCTATTCAAAATTAATTTCTATCATCTGGGTATTAAAATAAATTACATATTTGGAAACTAGACTTTGAGCACTCTATTTTCTATAACTGACTTTTCTCAGGATTCATTCTTTAAGTGCTTCAAATTTTTAGGTCAAATAGGGTGAATTCTCAAAAACGAGGAAAACACTTCCACTATTTGGCCAAAAAGTGTACTCAACTTCTTGCATGCACCCTTCCGACCATTGTCTTTGTTGTGCATTGAGATTGGGTTTGGTGAAAATGTTGGAAATAAGGAACACTGAGAAGGGGGAGTGAATCAGTATTCTACAAATCTTATTTTTAAACTTGTTCTTTAAAGAACTTAACAAATTTAATCAAGAGGGGGATGCAAGAACAAAAGAATGGCAACCACAAAACCATAACACCATAATTTTGTACGTGGAAACCCTGTTAGGGGAAAAACTACAATGGGGTTGAACCCACAAAATAAGTATACTTTGTTAAAAGTATTACAATGGGGAATGCACATGCATTCAAGCAAACTGCCTAGAGCTCACTGCTCAAAAGGAGGCTCACTACCTACAAAATCATTAACAAAAGATTACAGAAATGTTGAACTAAAGAACAACATCTACAAATGCCAAAATACAATTCCGGTTAAGCACAATACACTAATTTCATACACTTCATATGTCATTTCTCTATTACATTGTTCCACTATGATCCTGAGCACAAATATGTATCCTGCACAAATATGTATCCTATGCACATGAAAATATGCGCAAACGACCACCTAGCACATACTCTAGCACAAAATGATCAAATATATATATATATATATATATATATATATATATATATAGATCTATCACTAGTTGGCTCATGAAGACTTAGAACATAATTCAAATGTGTATGAGCACTTGGCGGAATTCAAGCTTCAATGCTTATGCAGACCAAAATAATTGTTCATGTATTATCACAAATGTCTATCAAACCTACTAAATTACAAAACCAATCACCAAAACTGCTCCAATGAATCCACACAAAGATCAACTACACAAGTCAGCTTGTTCTTCACTATCAAACCAAAAACTAGTACTCGGAAGCTTCTATCTTGCACACCAATCATCATTGGAGACCAAAACTCTAGAATATGGTATTCCAGACATCCATCAACCTTCCCTAAGATTCGTAACACAAAATTTTAACCTAAAAAATAAGTACTTACCAAAATACCTGAACATTGTCAGATGCTTTGTTCTTGGCTTGTCGAACTTGAACAAATCTTCAATCTGACTTGCGATATGATCAAAACATGCAATGCAGATGGGTACACTAACTTGGGTTGCCAGCAATGACAACACCTGATAACTTGTGCAATGTCTTATGCCAAAAAAAAATGTATTTCAGCCCTTGATGATTAGATTGGAGCTCAAAATTTTTACCTAATAAGTAGTGATGCCACATTTGTAAGGCATGCACCATTGCAATGAGCTCCAAATCATGTGGTACATAGTTCTTTTCATTATTTTTTATTTTTTGAGATTCATAAGCAATAACCTTCCCATTCTACATTAGGAATCTGCCCAGACCTTCCCCTGATGCATCGGTTACCACCATAAAATGTACCTTGGGATCTAGCACTTTTAATATCGGTGTCATGGTCAACCTTTCTTTAAGGACTTCAAAAACAAATTGACACTTTTTTAGTCCATTTTAATCTTTTTCCTTTCATCTGAAGTGAAGTTATTGGGTAAGCTATGCATGAAAATTTCATTATGAACTTCCTATATAACTTTCTAAGCCCATAAAGCTTCTTACTTCTTCTACGTTTCTAGAGTTGGCCACTCTAAAATAAGCTTTATTGTGGCTGGATCTAGAGCTATACCCTTAGCTGAGATGATATGTCTTAAATATTGCACCTCTTTTTGGAAGAAAGTGCATTTGGATAACTTTTTTATAGTTTATTTTTATGCAAGTGTTGAAGGATAATTTGCATATGTTGTAAATGTTTTTTCTCATTCTTAGAGATATCAAAATATCATCTAAGAATACCAATAAAAAATTGTTGAGAGAATCATGGAATATGCTATTCATCAAGTTCGTGAATTTGGTTGGGGCATTGGTAAGCCTAAATGGTAAGATAGTGAACTCGTAATCCCCATAATGATTCCTAAAGATTGTTTTGTGGATATATTCATCCCTAAGCCTTAACCAGTGGTGCCTTGAATGAAGATCAATTTTGAAAAATATTGCAGCACCACATATTTGATCAAACAAATCTTCAATGCATGGAAAAGGGTACTTGTTTGTGATGGTTAATTTGTTCAACATCATGTAGTCAATGCAAATCCTAAGGGTACCATCCTTCTTTTTAACAAATAAAATTGGTGCCCCCAAAGGTGACACATTGGATCTAATCAAACCCTTATTAAATAACTCTTATAACTATGCTTTCAATTCCATGAGTTCAATAGTTGTCATACGTTAGGGATATTTTGACATTGGCACTGCTCCTAGCACTAACTCAATGGACAAATCAAATATTCTTTTGGGTGGAAACCCAAGTAGTTCATGAAGAAATACATCTTGATAGTTCTAAAGATAAGGATATCTATCTTCGAATGATTCCTCTGGTTTTCGACTCTCCCTAGAAACTTCTCCATGATGTTAATTGGTTTCATACATCATCATGTCATCATGGAATCTGATCTCATTAGATTAGTTAATTTCCTCCATTTTGAATACAAATACTTGGCAACCTTTCTTTTCACTTTGCTTTAATTGAATAGCGGAGAGTTGTTGCAATTTGACCTAACAACAGGCATGGTGTAGGAGAACCCCTTCAAGATGATAAGACTCAGATGAGGAAGGATAATGCATCAGACATGTATTTAGGATGTTTTGTATGTGTTTCAATCATGCATTGTGTGTTTGTAATAAAGAACCCCATCTTGTGAGCCAAACTCCTATTTTAGCATTTCAATAAGCCAATTAGGAATTTTGCACAATAGGGGATCAAATGTGTGTAGGACATAGTTATCCTAGTGGTTTTAGTGCTTCTATGATTTTTTAAGAGGGGTTAGAATTGACCCAAGGCATTAGGAGGTGAAAGTTGACATTTTGACAACTTTTGCAAAAGTTGTCAAAAGTTGTCATGACCAACTTGTATGCACTTTTTGCATTTTTGTTTGTTTGAACTCCTCCAATGGATCTAACCTCTTGTTTTTAGTTGAGAGAATTTGTGGAGTGGTTTATATACCTTGTGAATCCAATGTTAGGATTCCCACATATACTGAGAGGTGGGGGTGAATCAGTATCTGACCGGTGTATAGAATTTCTTAACTCAAAACATGCAGAACATATTATAACAGTGTACTGGTATGCAAGAAATAATGCAATAAACAAAATTAAGAACATCCACATGAAAAGCACACCATAACACAAGGATTTAATGAGGAAACCCGGTGTGGGAAAAACCTCAGTGGGATTTGTGACCCACAATATCCACTTACTGGCCAATAAGAGAATATTACTTACGATAGGGGCCTGCACATGCAAGAAGGCCAACTGCCTAGAGCTCACTGCTCAAATAGGAAGTCTCACTGACTTACAATGTGGATTATATAAATCCAATATCTTGTACTACTTTACAATAGAATCTATAATGCCTGATCCAGTACCAGTTACTTCTCTGCTACTTACATAAACCCTTTAACCTATATTTTGCATAATAGGTTTGTCTTAATATTTTGCATACATCACTTTCTTCACTTTCTTACCTCATTACAAAATGTCTACAATGATCTCTTTTATATACAAGAGTCATTTTACAATATGCCAAGTCGGCTTACAAAGTTTTACAATAATAAATAAAATATAATATAACAAAATCTCGTCAGCCTCTGTGTCGGTATACTTCCTTTCTGTGTGTCGGTGTCGGTGTCCTAAGTGCCAGTGTAGAATGTGATCTGTTGATGCCGGTGCACTAACTTGTTGGTGTAATGCCTTGCCAGTGCCATAGGATTGTAAGGTTCCCATCAATGACAAAACCTTCAATCACATACAATGTCTCATTGGAGTGTGCATATGCCAACAATCTCCCCCTTTGGCATTGATGGCAACACTCATGAGAAATTTCAAAAGTGTATCCAAAAAAAATGTGAAGTCCAAAAATGTTACCAAAAATGTGTGTTCTCCCCCTGAGCATATGATTCCTGTGATATTGAATTTTCTCATCCCACTACTCCCCCTTTGGCATCAATGATAAAGGTTGTCAAGATGCCAGTAGAGTTTGTAGGTTCAACCTTGTAACTGGGTAGTTACAATTTGAAATAGATCCGCCAAAATCAAGTTCATACTCTCCATAAACTTTTTACTATCCCTTATTGTTGTCTATGTTCTCTTAGTTGTACCGGTGAGATGCTACAAATGCTCTGTTGGTGTTTTCTGTCCCTGTATTAGTGCCTCAGATACTTCCTTCTATAGTGATGCTAGATAGTCCAATCTTGGACTCAGTCTTAATCTTAGATGCTTTGCCTTATTCAGTATTCTCTCCTTTTCTCTTTCCAATTTAAGTAATTCTTCCTCAAAATTTGTTATCTTCTGTTCAAAAACTAATAGTGTATCGGGTGAGTTGACAAAATTATCTGCAAGTTTATTGATTTTATCCTATACCTTGTTCATCTTCTTATCAATGTCTATAATCAAAAAGTTTTTCTTATAGGTGTCTTTGTACAGAGTTTTGTACTCTTTCAATAAATTACACAGTTCTAGTAGAAGTGTGTCAAAATCTCTAGTACACTTTTTTATTTGCTCATCAAAGAATTTTTGCTTTTCAATTTCTACTTTATCCTTCAATGTCTCTTCCTTTATTTTCTCAATGTTTTATGTGATATATTTACACAAGGTATCAAGTTGTCCTAAAGAATCTTTATTGTCTATATTACAGTTAGGAGCAATTACCTACAAAATTGGTATGGTATCATCAATTGCCTTATAAGCTTGTGAGCTGCAATTTGTTATCTTTTTAATTGAGTCTAATAGTACCTCAGTCACATTAGTTGATTTGTAGCCTGATGATGAACCAACATTCTGAGTACCACCAGTGGAAGTAACCAAGCTTGTATTTACCTTTGGTAGGTCTGTTTGTGTTTGCATTTCCCTAAGCAATGGTTTTTCTACTTCTGCAGTTGCCGGTGGCGCTGTTTCCTTATGAACTTGTTCCTATTTTTGTTGTTGTTCCTGTTCTGGAGTCTTTTGCTCTATTTGTTTCTCTATTTGTTGCATTGTCTCAGTCTGAGTCTGAGTTTCTACCTTATGCTCTTTGTCATCTGTTGGTTTCTTTTGTGTATTATCATTTTGCTCAGCTACGGGAGCCTCACTAGCCATTTCAGTTTTATCAACTGTATCTTTGTCTACCACAATGTTGATCTTTTGAGTATCAACATCCATAGTATATAAGACATCAGGATTAGGATTACCATCTTCTACATCCATACTTTCAACTGCCAGTTGATCTTTTGTAATTGTTGTTTTTACCGGTGGAGTAATAAAAGGAGGTGGGGGTAAGTTGTCTTTAACCTTGATGCTGGGTGGTCCACCAACTTTACCTTTACCTTTGTCCCTTTCTTTCTGATATACCTTTATAGGTTTGTGGCTCATGTATTCTTCCTATTTTTCTTTTTCCACTAGAAAAATGTCCCATGCATTTTCTGTCTCCTCTGTCACCTCATTAACTCTTCCAACCATTAAAGCAATGTGCCGGTGTGCAGTAGAAAATACTGACTGGTTGGCTTGAGCAATTAAGTCATCAATTTCTTTGGGTGAATTCACCGGATATACAGCAAGTAGCTTTTCAATCTTTATTTTCTTGTCCAGTTCTATTACTGCTTGTCTTCTTGCTTCCAGTCTCTTAAATAGTTCATCTGGAACTTCATCTACTACTTCCATCAAAAATTTCTTATACATATCCATAACATTGTTTTCAACTTGTTCTTTTTCATCAGCTGTCAGAGTGTCATTTATTTTCTCTATATTTTTCAGTTTCCCTTCCTCTATTATTTCATTTAATAGTATGTCAAAAGGGGCCAAGTCCTTATTTATCTTCTTCTTCTTTTTGGGTGTCAGTTTCTTCTTCTTTGGTGTAGCCTTTCTTAACGGAGATCTCACTGCTTGTTGTTTTTGTCTTGTCCTCCTAGGTGAGGGTGTGGTTGCCGATGAGGGATCTCTTTTCCTTACAACTCTCTTGAAAGTTGTAGGCATGTCACTCTCTGAAGAAGTACCTACCGTTGATAGGTGAGTTTCAGGTTGTGGAGCTGCTAACTCATCTTCTGTTATATTGGTTTGCTTTAACACATCTTCTTTAATGGCCTTTGCCTATCTAGAACCTTTTCTTATAACTGCCTCAACCTTTTTCACTCTTTTCTTTGATTGTATTTGGCTTTCAATAGTTTCTGCACTACCAAATATTTCTTCCTTAGGTTCTCTAGGGGCTTCCAGAAGTGCTTTAGCATATATTTCAATTATATGATCATCTGTTTCGTAGCCCATCTATGTTACCCAAATTGTCCTGGGGATGACTGCTTCCATCCAGATCTCATCCTTCTTGATTACAAAGCATATTTCCTCCTTATATTTGTCAATAATATTTTGTGATAACCTGATTCTTTTCTTTGTTTTGACCTTTAGTGCTTGAAAGAGATCATGGATATTATTTTCCTTATCTTCTCCCATATTATTAAATAGTTTTGTTAACTGCTTGCCTACCGGTATATCATATCCAAGTTCTTTGTAGCCTATACCAAGAACCTGTTTGGCTATATGTAGCATCAAACATACTAGCAAATTTCCAAACCTGAAAGTTCCTTTCTTGTCCTTCTTAATCTTGCCTAAGTTGTCAATTAATTCATCCTTCAACCACTCACATATATCAATATTTGCATTATCAGTGACCATATCATAAGCACTCTTAATGCATAAACTTGAAACTGAATTAAGTCTATTTGCATGAGTAGCTTTATACCCTAATATCATGCTGATAAATCTCACATTAATGTTTGTTACATCATTTACTCTTAAGGACCTTTTGTCGGATGTTGCACCAGTTAGGTTTGTAACTAGGTCATTGGATACCTTCTTAGTTTTTTCTGGCCTTTTACCGGTGGTTGGTAACCCTATGACAGCTTTCACAGCTTCCTTAGTGATTTTGTGGATTGCATCTAGCCAGAAAAATTCACCATGTAGCCTGCTTAAGACTATCCTAATCACATCCTTGGGGAATTTAGGAATGCTAAGGATCTCTATAAATCCTAGGGTTTCAATGATCTTGTGTTCATCTTTTACATTGCCAGATTTATCACATATCACAGTTTTAAACATGGTTTTGATCTCTTCATCTCCTAGTTCCTCAATGTTGTGGTGAATGTAAATTCTAGGGTCTTCAGCATAAACAACTCCCTTAGGAATTTGGGAAAAAGCACCTAAGGTATCATCTTTCTTTGCTACCTCGGGAACTAATTGAAATACGGGCCTAGGACTTTTTATAACTTCGACAATAGTAGGGTTTGCTATATATTCAATTGCAGAGGTGGATGCCATGATAAAATGCCTTTTACTACCTTTAGGATGGATGATTTCTTGAAGTGTTCTTGCCTCTTGCTTGAAATGCCTTAGCTTAGAATCTTCGCGCTCTTCGTAGGTTTGAAATCTTGGTGAAATGAAATGGAGCCAAAACCTCAAATTTATAGTGTCTTTTCGCCATCTACCACATTAAATGCATGTCGGTTAAGTATTCACTTAACTTTGTCTGTCAGTAATAAGTAATTTTCAACTTCTTATCTCTAACCGAGGGAATAATAGCACATGTGTCATTAGATTGCCAAACCCTCAAGGAAACTTTCTTCAATTAGATGAAGAACTTCCTGCCGGTGGAGCACTGCTTTGTCCTGCCTGTGGAGTATTGCTCTGTCCTGCCGGTGGAGCATTGACTGGTTCTACTGGTGGATCCTAGTGGTTTTAGTGCTTCTATGATTTTTTAAGAGGGGTTAGACTTGACCCAAAGCATTAGGAGGTGAAAGATGACATTTTGACAACTTTTGCAAAAGTTGTCAAAAGCTGTCATGAGTAACTTGTATGCACTTTTTGCATTTTTTTTTGTTTGAACTCCTCCAATGGATCTAACCTCTTGTTTTTAGTTGAGATAATCTTTGGAGTGGTTTATATACCATTTGAATCCAATTCCCAAGGAGAGACTGCATGGAGGAAAGTATTGGTGACAACAAACTAATAAAATTCTGAGTTTTTCCTGCAATTCTGGAATTTTGGTACGTGGTACGATACTATATGGATTGGTATCAATTCCAAATGATGTTATTTAGTTGGAGATGAGATTTATCTTTTTTTTGGATTTGGTTTGAAGTTCTGGTTGTGTGTTTTTCTCCTGATATTCAAATTTTGTTGTAGGTACCTGGAAAACCAAGGTTTACCTTGGGTTTTTACTCCTCCATGGCCATAACTTGCAATTTATCAATCTAAGACCCATGGGATTTGGTGAAATGCAATTATGGTCAGTTTTTTCTAGGATTCCAAAAGTGTTTTTCAGGAGGAGCAAGGGAGAGGTGTGTTTGAACCGACCCTAGGTAGACATCTCTATGTGGCTACCTAGACCTTGAACAGTAAAGTTACCCTTGAATGCAAATGGTGATGATTCCAAGAGTGTAACCCTAGAATACATGGTGGTTTATGGTTCCCTACATACTCATGGGGTTGTGATTGTATGGTTTACTCATCTAGATATAGATGCTTCACAAATGGAGGCCTAATTAGCCCTTTAGGACAGTCAACATCCTGTCGGTTCATACCTTTGTTTGTCAGATCCTGACCCTTCCTTTTGGGTAATTGTGTAACTTCCAAAAGGGTACTTGAATCCATAATTTTTTTACTAGGGTGTTTGGGAAATTTTTAACTTAGGTTCCCTTTACCCACTAAAAAGGGCTACAAGCAAATAGGCCTAATTGTGAAGTTGCTATGGGGAATAGGGTTGAATCCTCAAAACCAATGTTGGATTTGGTCCAAGTGACTCATGCTTAACCTAAACCAAGTGTGTTAATGGTCCATAACCCTTGGAGGTCTCAAAGTGTATGTTGGAGCCATTTACCCAAGTTGAGTAGGTATGAGTCTTAGAGATGGTGAGATGATTGAACTAATGTTGTAGAGCCTTGCCTTGATAGGATCCTCTTATTATTTTGAGGGGTCAGTGTCATACATTTTGAAGTGTTTGGCAGGTTACAAGGAGGGCTCTGCATCAAGTGGTATCAGAGCTAATAACAACTTTGGTAAGGAGATAGAGAATTGAGAAATGGCAGAGGGACAAGAAGAAGAAGTCCCTAGAGGACCGATCACCAACATGGAATTGGCAAAGATTGTGAGAGAGAAGGCCACTGCTTGCAAGGCAATGCAAAGGGAGCTAGAGAGGTTGAGAGGCAGAGTAGATGGGAAGGAAGATGGAGGCACTAGTAGTGGTGAAGAAGGGGATAAAGATGAGATTGATATGCCAAAGGAAGAGGCGATTCCTCATGACCAGAGGCACTTCCTTAATGCCCTCAAATCCATGGAGCAGAAGATAGATTTGCCAACTTTAACTAGTAAGATGGAACTAGATGTTTTGGTAGATTGGATAGACTCCCTATCTAGTTTTTTTTAATGTGAAGACATTTCAGGACACTAGAAGGTGAAGATTGCTAAGTCCAAGTTGAAGGGAGAAGCCCTAACTTGGTGGAACTTTGTCCAAGAGGAAAGAGAGAAGGACAACAAGCCCAATGTTGTTTCTTGGAAAAGGATGGTTGCCTTAATAAAAGAGGCCTATGTACCCAAAGACTATGAAATTCAACTCCATAAGAGGAGACAAAATCTCAAGCAGAAGGAGATGGATGTGAACTTGTACACTGAGGAGTTCCAAAGGCTATGTATGAAGTCTAAAACAAAATAAGAAGAAAGTGAGAAAGTTGCCCAGTACCTAAATGGATTAAGGTACAACATTCAAGAAGAACTAAACCTTCTTATCTCGGATACCATTGGTAGATGCCATCAACTTGCCATTATGGTGGAAAAGAAGATCAAAAGGAGACAAGAGCAGAACAATAAAGGAAGAGGAAGATAGAAGAGGGGTGGAAGAAATTTTTTCAGAGGTAAGGGAAATGGTTTTGGAAACCACGGTGAAACCAGTCAAGAAGGCACTAAAGGAGAGAGTAGTTCCAATAACAATGGAGGATACAATCATAGAGGTAACTTCATAGAAAGAAGACCACCATTTAGAGGGAGATCTCAAGGTAGAGGTCCAATCGAGTGTTATAACTACAATCAAGAAGGACGCATGGCCAATAGATGCCCTGATAAACCTACTCTTTCCATGGAAGAAAGGAGAAGTAACTTGGTTTTAGAGGTTGACTGTTAAAGTGTGGCAAGTGAAAATACATACCAAAGTGTCAATACCCCTGATAGCTATGGCTACACTTAAAGAGGTGAAGCTTTGATGATCTGAAGAGCAGTAACTACTATGAAGCTGACTGATAAAGAACCCCCATAGAGGAAGTCTCTATTCAAGACCACTTGCAAAGCGGGTGGAAAAGTATGCAAGGTCCTAATAGATTTCGGGTAAACTAAAAAATTTGTGTCTCTAGAGATGGTGGAGAAACTAAAGTTAAGGAGACGGCTTCACCCTTGCCCCTACAAGGTCTCATGGCTCACACAAGGACAACAAGTTGTTGGGGAAGAGAATGCTTGGGTAGAATTCCATATTGGAACCTATAGAGATAGGTTGATGTTTGACATTGAAAAGATGGATGCTTGCCATCTCCTATTTGGGAGACTATGGAAATTTGATTTGAAGGCACAACATGATGGTGCAAGGAACACATATTCCATCACCAAAGATGTTAAGGTGATTGAGTTGTTACCTTTGATGGAGAATGAGGAGGAGACCAAACAAAAGGAAGCCAAGGTGTTGGTGTTAGGAGGGGAGCAGTTCATGAAGAACATGGTAGATGAAGGCATGGTCTATTATGCCCTTATCCCTAGTCCAACAGTAACAAAGGTGGAGAGGTCTGAAGACAAGAAAGAGGACAGATTGAGGTTGATTGTGTGTGTGTGAAAAGTGGACCTGTATCTATATCTGGAATACACCACTTCAATTAAGTCATTAGATACATGGTTAGTAAATCAATAATCAATTAATAATAAACCATTACAAAGCGACCCATTGCCTTCTAGTAGATGCGAGTTTAGATTACTCTCATATTGCTAAGCTATCCAGTGCCTAGACAACACCTAAATGAAGGATTTTTAAATCTATATGAGCATGAATATGAGATAAATGGATGCAAGATTTAAGCTAGATATGCAAGACTAATCTAACATGATTTAAGCAATATATAAATATTTAAGCTAAATGATTTGAGCAATATGAAATAACTAATATGCAATATCTCAATGCAAATTCTCAATGAACCTAGAGAAAAAATAGCATAATAACAATATATTCTCCAGGATCTTTGAATGAGAGATGAGGGCCTGAATTTATAGAAAATTCAGAAAGAAACCAACGTCTGAGATCAAATGATGATGAGCGGTCAAGATTTTCCAAGAGGAAGCACAATCCAGGTGAATTGATGTGATTGGATGCTTTTCTTAGTTTTAAAGGAAATTGAACTAAAATTAAGATAAAATCAGAAAAACATGATTTATTCTCTATTTCATTCAATTTTAATATTTAATTGTTTTAGTTGTTTTCTTTGAGATTATTTATCAATTTTTAATTTGTTTTTCAAGATTATCTCCAATTGATTTCTTTTCTCAATTTTTAATTCTTTTTTGGTCAATTAATTCCTTTTTTGATGATTTAAGGGCAAATTGATTTATTTAATTAAATATGCTAGGATATTCAATAAAATAAATAGGATAAATGTTTTAAAATGATTTACTTGGAATGATTTAATTAATTAAAAAAATATTTAATTAATATTGGTTGATTAATTTGCCATGTGACATTGATGATTTTAGAAATTAATTGTGTGCTCAAGATTTATTTTAATTGCCTTTGGTTAGGACCTTGGTGACGTTGTCAAGATTAGGGTCTCATGGTTTAGATGACCATTTTTAGGGTATTACATTTGCCCCTCTTTGAATTAATGTGCGAGCAGCGCGTTGGTTCAAAGAAAATTTGATGCCTAGGAGATACCAATTATGAACTTGATTGATCATGAACTAGATGAAGAGCGAGGTATTCAGCTTGTTTTAAAGCGATGAAACTGAATAGAGTTGATTAAAGTGAAACCAATCCTGAACTTGATTGAACTAGGACCGATGAAGAGCAAAGATACCGAACTTGAACTTGATTGATCAAGAAGTGGATCTTACTAATCTAGAACTTGATTGAACTAGACTTAGTGAGCAAAGAGAAAACTGATCTTGAACTTGATTGATCAAGATACAATGAGCAAAGATAAATTGTCCAGCTTGATTCAATGCGATGAAACTGAACACCTGCTTAGATTGAGTGTGTGATTGAAGATACTCTTTAAACCCTTGATTGAGTTTAAATGAATAATCAACTTGATGAAAAGCGATGAAACTGATTAATGTTAAGAGACTAATTCAGACAAAGACAATATCATCTTGATTTGATACGATGAAACTGATATGCCCCTAGAGATTGATTTGATGAAGCTTAGTTGCTCGACTTGTAATGAAGATTTTTGAAAGAAATTCTTGACTTTGAGGTCATGAGTTTCCCCCCTCAGGAGCGAAATTGAAAGATAGCGAGGGTACATGATTATAGACAATTGCTTTAGTGATGATAATGATTTGAGCATGAAAGTGATTTAGAGGAATATTTGAAGATTTGGCATTGATTAACGAGAAATTGAGCGCAAATTGAAGAAGAGAATGAGTAGTTGATGAAAGTGCTAAGTGGTGAACATCATGAAATTTTGATGAGAGAATTGACATCAGATTTTGATTCCGATCTCGAAAATGGACTTAGGACAGTCGATTTACGAGCTCTTGATTTGATTTCATCATACTTGTGTTGATTGATTATGAGATGTTGTTCTATATGCTTTATTCTATATGTATGCATATCTTTTCAGTGTAGATGAATGAATGCAAATGGAATATGGATGTTTATTTTTGTTTCTTTTTATGCAAATAAATGAGGAGAATGGGTAACTAGTAATGCAAATGTTTATTTTTCTTCATGCAATAATATGAATGCAAATAAGTATAAAATGAAATGTATGGATCTATATAAGATGCTCATGTATGCAGCTAACATCTCAATACACAAGTACTCGATCGGAGAAACGATGATGAAAAAGAGACCACTTAGCTGAGAAATGATGATGCTTCCAACTTCTCATTCAGAAGATAAAGAAATCAGTGTTACCATACCAAAATCACTCTAAATTCATGAAATGCAAAATGAAATGCAAGATGAGATACAAAATGAGATGCAATTGAAACCTAGTCACTGGATTTGAAAAGCTTAATTTTCATCATTGAGTGTTTTACAAACATAGTAGGAAGATTAGAGTTCCTTTCTTTTCATGTACAATATTAATTATCTTGTCCACAATGACCCTTTTTTCATTAATATCCTTGGACAAATTTCGCAGGGACCTAGATTGCATGATAAAGAAATTCCCTCAAAAAAGACAAAGAAATGATGGGAACCTCACTGTAGCATACAAATAAGCGGAGTTGAGGTATGTGTGGCGATTTTACCTTAATGTGAAGGCACTTATCATAGACACCCAGCTGATTAGATGTTTTCGGATCATCAGAATCACAAGCAAAAAACAAAGAAAATATTATGCCCCCAATCATTTCTCCTCTTAGTCAAGATAGACTTCCTCGAGCTACTCAGAGGGAATAATAAGTGAAAGCCAATGTAAAAGAAAAAACACAAAGAAAATTTCATGCATAGCTCAAACTGTTTAGTGACTGTTTTCAGTAATGTTGTTTTGCTTGCGTGCTCAGTGATAAACTCTTCAATAGTCAGGAGACAGGTGACTGACTTGGAGTGGATGACCAGGTTTCACTAACGTAAAGATGACTTGGTTGATGCTGCATAGGACATGTAATGTGCTCTGTCGATTAACCTAAGACTAGGACATTAATCATTTTCAAGCCATTAGGGTTCCAACGAACCAGGATGTCACAAAAGTGACTGAAATATATGTACAAGCAAAAGGGTAGATGCAACCCTTCAGTACAGAAGATAAGATGAACCTGGATAAAATCCAGCAGCCATATTGATCGATGTCATTGTTTTGATTTGATGATCATTGATAGGAATCTCTAGTTTCAAAGAGTAAGTACCCCGTATAAGACCGAATTGTTTGGTTTCAAGTGTACCCTTCCTTGTATAAGACATGTTGATGTTTGATAGAGTTTGATAGATTGATTAACAACACATGTGATAAGTTTGATTGCAAACCTTGAGAGTTTGTCTGTGGTTGATTTGGTTTGAAGGATTGTCTATGCTTTCTTGGTTTGATTTTGTCAGGTTTTTTTGGTTTTTTTGAGTTTTTTTTATTTTTAGGATTTTGTTCAAGACATTTTATGATTTTTAAGAGTTTGTTCAAGACATTTTATGATTTTTTAGGAGTTTGTTCAGGACTTTTTATGATTTTTTATGATTTTTTATGATTTTTTATGATTTTTTATGTTTGCCCCTAGTGTCTAGCAAGGCAAAAGGGATTTTGAGCGAGTGAATGGATAAGTGAATGATGGTGGACACTTTCAAGGACTATCTCACAATGTTAATCCAAGCAAAGGGACGAGATATAGAAATGTAAAGCAAGGATTTTAGCGATGTAAAGAAAGGATTTAGCGTAACAAAGCAAGGATATAGCGTAACAAATCCATATGGTCCAAAGAAGTGGCCATGTCAAGAGGTTTGTGGAAAGCATGTTTTTGCATTTTGTCCATAGTGTTGATCAAGATCAAGGAATAGATCTAGATAGGGGAGAAATAGGATAATCAAGATCAAAGGTGGTAATGAAGGATGTAAGCAAGCAATGGATAGGAGATAAAGGGTGTGAATCAAGTGCAATATATAGGATATACAAAACCTGTAAAGATCCTTGACCTTGTCAAGATCAAAGGTGGAAAAGGGATATGAATGTAGATAGAGTGAATGAGGGATAATGGAGGAAGAAGGATAATAGATGGATGTACGTGGATGGAACTTGCCCCCAGTGTAAAGTGCAAAAGGATAATGGATTACACATTACGCCTGTTTGCTAGGTTTTCATCATGGTACTTTCCCAAGGCGCCACAAGAAGTGATTTTCACACAAGGACAAATTTATTTCTCTTTACTTTTTTTCTGAATTTTTTTCACTTTTTCATCTTTTTTTTTTTTCTTTTGGAAGATAATGGAGGCATGATAGCGGATGGAAGAAGGGCCCCAACATCTCACTGCTTTGGATGGTACCCTTAGAATATTAGTTGCAATAGACCATGGCTATGAAGGTATGCTCAAAGATGTTGGCAAGATAATGAAATGAAATGAAGGAAAGGACTTATGCAAAGGATTGGATAAGAGGGATGGAAGGGTGGAAAAGAGGTGTTGGATATTGGATGGGATGTTGGAAGTATTGTGTATGGCTAGATGGAAATGTTGGAAAGATCAACATTGGCATACACCTTGAGGGATGGTAGACATATGGAAGAGAAATGAATCTCATATTTTGAGATTTGGATGGAGGAGAGGTTATAGATTTTGGGGCATAAGAACCCAAAATGGATGAAGGAGGTGATGGAGGAATAGACTCGGAAGGTTTGTATGGAGGAACAACAATTTTGGATGCCAATTTTGATTTTTCTTTAGACTGTTGTGCTTCAAGCAACCACTTAGGGATCCACATGGTTTTTGATTTTTCATGCTTTTGTAGTTCCTTAGAGCACATTGCTTGTACAAGTGCTTTAGGAACCCATATAACTTTTGACTTTTCTTCTTTCTTTGTGGGCCTTTCTGGCGTTGTGTATTTTTCTTTTTCTTTTTCGATAATATTTTTCTTTGTTTTGACATGTCGATTAGATGGGACATGTTGATCCTTTAATACATGTGGATTGCGTGATTTATGACTTTTATACTTGGCATCCAAATTTCTTGGAGGGAGATGCGTGGGTAGATAGGAATTATATAGAGGTCTTTTAGATAGATTGAAGGTACTCGAAGATGTGAGCCTTTGTTGATCCCGCATAAGGCATGGAGGGATATAAGGACCTAGAATGGATGGAAGCGATGATGGGGAAAGCTTATATTTGGATTTATCTAGAGAAATGTAGGATTTATGAGAGATACCAACATCTTGAGAAATGTCCTTGAGGCCATGACCTTTAACATTTTCTTTAATATGGAGGGGTTCTTGCTTGTGTAGATCTACCCCTTTGCCTTTATAAATATTTTGACTTGTAGGATACACTGTGCTTTGGAAAGAAGGCGCGAGTCCATTATGAGATGGAGGTGGAATGTAAGGAATGATAGGATCACGAAAGGGATTTATAGGCATGATGGGTCCTTGAGCTGAACATGGAGGATTATGACAAGGGAATAAAGGGATACTTTGATCTTGATATGGAAGAGGAAGATCACTGGATTCCTCTTTAAAGGTGTCATTCTCTTGACTTTCAATGGAATCATCGAAAAATAATGGAAGGTATAAGGGGATCATCATGGGATTATAGGGAAATAGGATCTTTTTCAATCATCAGATGGGATTGAAGAGTTTTGGTGTCTTGATCTTGATCTATGATAGAACTTGTTTCTTCAATTTTTAGATTATCCTCTTGACGTGAAGCCATTTCTAAGGAAGAGGTAGTTTTTTTAATATGCATGGAGGATTCTTGGAAGGTGTTCATATTTTGGTATGATGGGGAAGCATTTTGAGTGGGACTCTCTAGAGTGGGTACGTTCGGAATTGGAGTGCATGATGGCATAGGATCTGGGATTTTTAAATATTTATAGGAACTTGTATCAATATTGGCATTAACTTGGATTTCCATAAGAGATAGCCCTTGAAGGTAAACATGAGAAGTTTCATTGTTTGAAGGAGATGGTATGGATTGTTGCTGAGAAGTTTTAGGAGATGAAGGCATCATGGAAGGGATGGAGGCCACATATGGAGCCTTGCTAGACATCGGTTCATGATTTTGATCATGCTTAGAAGTAGTTCCTTCTTTTTCTTTAGGTGAGTCATTATGATTTTCAATTTCAATGACACCATTATCAATGAGATCTTGAATCTTATGTTTTAATTCCATGCATTTCAAAGTCTTATGTTCATTTTGTCTATGATATGCACTATAATTACTAAAAAATTCACACCCCCATGTGGTCTTTTTAGGCAATATGATAAGATTATTCTCAAGAAGCTCTTTCAAAGTCAACTCAATAGATTGCCCCAAAGGTGTAAATTGTCTATCTAGAGGATATTTGTAGGAAATGTCTTTATGTCTTGGTGAAAGTGTCTTGTGAGCTTGTTTGAGATTTGTCTTTTGATTGTCAATTATTTGCTGGTTTTTTATTGTCAAATCATATAATCATTTTAGCATTCCTTGAAGTTTCTCACTTTTGATGTCATGCATTTGTTTTTCAAATGGATTCATTGATTTATTTTGTTGGATTTTCGTGTCATATATTTCTTTCTTGATATCTTGAAGCATTTGAGCTAGGGTAGCCATGGGAATTGGAGCTAAGGTAGCCATGGGATTCTTAGTTTTGTCAGAATTTTTAGAAGAGCTTCAAGTTTGAATAGGCATTTACAATCGATAGGACTGAGAGCTAGATGTGTTGCAGAAGTCAAGATCAAATTGCAGCTAGTTGTTCATTTAACATAGTGATTTGAGAGAAGTAACTAAGATTTGGTCTGGTTTCAGAAATGATCTATCCTGTGTAAGACATTATCTAAGTTAACTTAGGTTTGATAAGATGTTGTTTGAACTAGCTAAGAGATGATCGATAAAATTGTGCAACGCAACGGCAGGGGTACACTATCAAGGTTGTTTATGCTCAGGAGGATGATGACCAGTTTTATGCTCGTTGTAGATTGATCTGGGCAATTTTGACTATTTTGACTGACAAGATCAGGAATTCATACGATAGAGGATTGGACAGAGATGAGATTTTGACAAACAGAGTTTCAATGACTGACGACTACCAGTTTTTTATAAGGACTGATGTTTCAATGACTGACAGAGACCAGTTTGGACACGGATAGAGTTTATAACTGAATAGTTTGATATTGTTTGATTTGTTTTCTCTAGTTTCAGTAATTCAGTTTCAGGGATGAAAACATAGAAAACATGCAAGATATATAATAATTCAATCACAACACGCTAACCCTATAGAAGTTGTCTTAGAGAAAAAAATATTTGCTTGCTAACTTAGGTACACACCCAATAGCTAATCAGAATACGGACGTTGAGTCTCACGCAATGGATTCTCAACTTCGTATTAGCCGACTCCAAATGGTAATGGGGGCATGATATGGCAAGTGTCTTGGGAGAGTTACTATCTCTCTTGCACAAAGATTATCCCCTTTTCAGAGGTGAATCAACTAGCCTCTATCTTATAGTTTTTAGTAAGGGTTTCATTCAAAAGGACCGCCTGACTGTCATGCAAGCGTTATTTAGATAAAAACCCAGCAGGATGTTGAAACCATGTAGTCACGCAAGCATGATTTAGACCGTGAGGCCCTACAAGATGCTCAACATGAGACACTCCTCATAAATGAAGCAGTGCCACCGATTATTCCGTCTCCAAGGACTTTCACCCCAGAAGCATTTTATTATAGTGAGTTGGATTCCTAGCTTTGGACAGACTCACTTGGGTCGTTCTCTCTCACCGAGGCTTAGGGGCTTCTCGGGAGGCAGGCCCTCTAAACGTATCAACAGATCTCGAACTCTAATAGAAAAAACCTCAAGGTCTGGATTTCTGATTGTCCAAATGGACAAAAGCATACTCTCCTATTCTAGATTTCTCCCAAAAACACGTAAAACAAAGTTATTTCCCTTATATAAATCGAAGTGTTCCTAAAAATATTAAGAAGACATAATGTTTGTTTGTATCTCCAGAGGCAACCTACAAAACACAGATATCAGTAGTTCAAGTTTATAATCTTTGGCAAGCGTATGTTTAATGATTGAATTATTTGTCAAGAGGACCTGCAAACATTAAAATCCCAAGATTAGTTGCCAAAATAACATAAAAAAAAATCATCAAAAGAAAATTCTACCATGAAAATTGTAAATTAAACTAATCTAACAAGAATTTCCATTTTTTATGACTATCCTAGTTATGACAGTTTTGATAGTACTGCACTTTATCATTTATAACTTTTCAACTAGATCTAATTAGGAAAATCGCTTCAGTGAAAATGTGGAAAACTTTGGTTTATAGAACATATTTAAATTTTGTTTAGATCCAACAGTTCAATAAAAAGTTATGCCTTCCGAACAGAGACCATTTTTTATTGTCACAAAAGAATAAGTAAAATGATAGTACTACACTCTGTCATTCATAACTTTCAAACCAGAACTCCGTAGGCAAATCTCTTCGGTAAAAATGTATAAAATGTGGTTTTCAAAAACATATAAAAACTTGGTTGAGATCCAATAGTTAAATAAAAAGTTATGCCTTCCAAACAGAGACCATTTTTTACTGTCACAGAAGAACAAGCAAAAAGAAAGATTTTTATTTGCAAATTTAACACATGTTTATTAGTTATAAAAACCAAACATTAAATTTATTCAAGAAACATTAGAAATCTTTTAGTCATGGGTTCGAGCCCCACGGTGGGCACCAAAAATGTGTGTGTGAAAAGTGGACCTGTATTTGTATCTGGAATACACAACACTTCAATTAAGTCATTAGATGCATGGTTAGTAAATCAATAATCAATGAATAATAAACCATTACAAAGCGACCCATTGCCTTCTAGTAGATGCGAGTTTAGATTGCCCTCAGATTGCTAAGCTATCTAGTGACTAGACAACACCTAAACGAAGGATTTTTAAATCTATATGAGCATGAATATTAGCTAAATGGATGCAAGATTTAAGCTAGATATGCAAGATTAATCTAACATGATTTAAGCAATATATGAATATTTAAACTAAATGATTTGAGAAATATGAAATAACTAATATGCAATATCTCAATACAAATTCTCAATGAACCTAGAGCAAAAACAACATAATAACAATATATTCTCTAGGATCTTTGAATGAGAGATGAGGGCCTGAATATATAGAAAATTCAAAAAGAAACCAATGGCTGAGATCAAATGATGATGAGCACTCAAGATTTTCCAAGAGGAAGAACAATTGAAGTGAATTGATGTGATTGGATGCTTTTCTCAGTTTTAAAGGAAATTAAACTAAAATTAAGATAAAATCAAAAAAAATTGATTAATTCTCTATTTCATTCAATTTTAATATTTAATTGTTTTAATTGCTTTCTTTGAGATTATTTATCAATTTTTAATTTGTTTTACAAGATTATCTCCAATTGATTTCTTTTCTCAATTTTTAATTATTTTTTGGTCAATTAATTCCTTTTTTGATGATTTAAGGGCAAATTGATTTATTTAATTAAATATGCTAGGATATTCAATAAAATAAATAGGATAATTGTTTAAAAATGATTTACTTGGAATGATTTAATTAATTAAATAAATATTTAATTAATATTGGTTTGCCATGTGACATTGATGATTTTAGAAATTAATTGTGTGCTCAAGATTTATTTTAATTGCCTTTGGTTAGGACCTTGGTGACGTTGTCGAGATTAGGATCTCATGGTTTAGATGACCATTTTTAGGGTATTACAGATTGACCCTACAGTGCAGCAGCTACTAAACAAATACAAGGGTGTCATCTTTGATGGCATGCCAACGTCACTACCTCCCATGAGGGACATAAACCATTGTACAAACCTTATACCTGGATCCACCTTGCCCAATAAACTAGCATACAAGCTCACACCGGATCAGAATGTTGACATGGCAAAACAGGTTGAAGAATTGTTAGAATCCGGATTGATTGGCAAAAGTTTGAGCCCATATGCAATCCTTGTAGTCTTGGCACCCAAAAAGGAAGGCACTTGGAGGCTTTGCACCAAATCAAGTGTTATCAACAAGATTACTATCAGGTATAGGTTTCCAATGCCTAGGATTAAAGATTTATTAGATTGTTTGGGTGTGCTAGATATTTTACAAAGGTTGACTTAAAGAGTGGCTATCATCAGATTAAGATTAGGCCAGGAGATGAGTGGAAGACTGCATTTAAAACAAATGAGGGGTTGTATGAGTGGAAGGTCATTCCCTTTGGCTTATCCAATGCACCTAGTACCTTTATGAGGTTAATGAATGAAGTCTTGAGGGATTTCGTAGCGAAATTTGTTATAGTCTACCTAGATGACATTCTAGTTTTCAGTCAAACCAAAGGAGAGCATCTAAAACATGTAGACCTAGTCCTAAGAAGATTGTATGAAGACCAATTAATGATCAACTTGGAAAAGTGTTTCTTAATGTAGGAATAGATCATTTACTTGGGATTTGTAATCTCATATGGTGAGTTGAAAATGGATCAAGAAAAGGTGAGTGCCATATTGTCTTGGCCTACACCTAGAACAATGAATGATGTTAGAAGTTTTCATGGCTTAGCTACCTTCTATAGGAAATTTATAAGTGGATTTAGCCATATTTGTTCTCCCATGCTTGATACCATAAAGGGAGGACAAAAATGTAGATTCAGTTGGACAGAAGAGGTAGATAACTCCTTTGAAATATTGAAGAGAAAAGTTGCAGAGTAGTCGGTCCTTGCCCTACCTGATTTCAACAAAATCTTCCAAGTGGAGTGTGATGCTAGTCACATGGCTATTGGGGTAATTCTCAATCAAGAGGGAAGGCCTATTGCCTTCTTCAGTGAGAAGTTAAATGAGGCAAAGAGAAGCTATTCATCCTATGACCTAGAGATGTATGCTCTAGTCCAATCCTTGAAAAAGTGGAAACACTACGGGTAGAGACCCTACAAGCCTTCACTTTCATTCTTAAGAACAAGAAAGGGGTCAAGAATAAGGTGGCAGATTCTTTGAGCAGAAGAGTCCTAAGTACAAATCAGATCCAGTTGGAGAGTGTTGGAATAGACTCCTTGAAATCCATGTATGAGGATGATGAAGACTTTGGAGAGGCCTATAAGGTATGTGCTTCATTTGATGAATGGTTTTATGTTGAGTACTCTAAAAAAATTATTCAAAATGGATTATTGTTTAAGGATGCACAGCTATGCATAACCAAATTCTCTATGAGACTGAATATAATTAAGGAGAAACATTGTGGAGCAATGGTAGGCCACTTTGGTCTTAACAAGACACTAGATTTGGTAAAGAGGCACTACTTTTGGCCCAAACTACAAACAGATGTCAGGAGATTTGTGGAGACATGTGTGATCTGCCAAAAGGCAAAGGGAAAGTCCACAAATGCAGGCCTATACTAGCCTTTACCCATCCCTTCAAGACCATAGGAAAGCATAAGTATGGATTTTGTTTTAGGATTGCCTAGGACAAGGAAAGGATATGATAGTGTTTTTGTAGTGATGGATAGGTTTAGTAAAATGGCACATTTCTTGCCATGCAAAACCACTTGTGATGCTTCTTATGTTGCAGACTTGTTCTTCAAGGAGATTGTCCAGATACATGATTTGCCTTTGACTGTAGTCTCTGATAGGGATGTGAAATTTATTGGTCACTTCTGGAGGACCCTTTGCAAGAAGCTTGGTACAAATTTATCCTTCTCCTTAGCCTACCATCCCCAAATGGATGGCCAAACTGAAGTTGTAACCAAGTCACTAGGAAATCTGCTAAGGTGTTTGACTAGATAGCATGGAGAAAGATGGGATAGCATATTGTCTCAAGCAAAAATTTCCTATAATGATACAGTGAATAGGAGTATCGGTAAGTCACCCTTCCATATTGTATATGGAATCCACCCAAGGGGTGTGATGGAGTTGAGAGAGCTACCTCAAGGAGAAGCCATTAGTGCAGATGGGGAAACTTTTACTACCACCATAAAGGAAATCCATGACCAAGTTAAAACTCATCTTCAACAATCTGCAGAAAGATATAAAGCTCATGCTGACAAAAAGAAGAGGGATGTTTAGTTTTATATGGGAGACTTGGTGTGGGTTCACTTGAAGAAGGAAAGACTTCCAAAAGGGAGATATACAAAGCTTATGCAAAGAAAGATTGGACCCTACCAAATCTTGAGAAAATGTGGCCCAAATGCCTATGAACTTCAACTCCCACCGGATCTTGGTTTGTCACCTATCTTTAATGTATGTGACTTAACTCTTTATAAATGTAGTGTTGATGCAGGAGAAGACACAATTGAAGTTATTGTAGATGATGGAATTCCCAAACATGAACCACAAAAGTTGCATAAGGTTCTAGACACTAAGGTTGCAAAGTGAACAAGGAACAAAGCCTACATGGAGTATTTGGTGGCAGACCTGCAGGCTCTCATCTCAAGTGGACTTGAGATTTCTTCTTTCGGGGAGTATGGTGCAGGAGCACCCCTTCAAGATGATAATTCAGACTTAGAGGAGGAAGGATAAGGCATCAAACATATCTTTAGGGTGTTTTGTATGTGTTTCAATCATGCATTCTATGTTTGTAATAAAGAAACCCATCTTGTGAGCCAAACTGCTATTTTGGCATTTCAATAAGCCAATTAGGAATTTTGGACAATAGGGGATCAAATGTGTGTAGTACATAGTTATCCTAGTGGTTTTAGTGCTTCTAGGATGTTTTAGGAGGGGTTAGACTTGACCAAAGGCATTAGGAGGTGAAAGATGACATTTTGACAACTTTTGCAAAAGTTGTCAAAAGTTGTCATGAGCAACTTTTATGCACTTTTTGCATTTTTGTTTGTTTGAACTCCTCCAATGGCTCTAACCTCTTATTTTTGGTTGAGAGAAGTTGTGGAGTGAATTATACACCTTCTGGATCCAATTCCCAAGGAGAGACTATACGGAGGAAAGTTTTGGTGACAACAACTAATAAAATTCAAAGTTTTTCTTGCAATTCTGGAGTTTTGGTACGGGGTATGGTAATTTAGGGATTGGGATCAATTCCCAATGATGTGAATTGGTTGGAGAGGATTTTATCTTTTTTTTGGCTTTTTATTGAAGTTTTGGTTGTTTGTTTTGCTCCTGATATTCAAATTTTGTTGTAGGTGCCCGGAAAACCAGGGTTTACCTTGGGTTTTTACTCCTGCATGGCCATAGCTTGCAATTCATCAATGTGAGACCCATGGGATTTGGTGAAATGCAAGTATAATCAGTGTATTCTAGGATTCCAAAAAAAAATTGCAGGAGGAGCAAGGGATAAGTGTGTTTGAACTAACCCTAGGTAGACATCTCTATGTGGCTACCTAGACCTTAAACAGTAAAGTTACCCTTGAATGCAATGGCGATGATTCCAGGTGTGTAACCCTGGAATCCATGGTGGTTTATGGTTCCCTACATACTCATGGGGTTTTGATTGTATAGTTTACTCATCTGGATATAAATGCTTCACAAATGGAGGCCTAATTAGCCCTTTAGGACAATCAACATCTTGTCGGTTCAGACCTTTGTTTGTTAGACCTTGGCCCTTCCTTTTGGTCAACTATGTAACATCCAAAAGGGTACTTTAATCCATTTTTTTTTCTAGGGTGTTTGGGAAAGTTTGAACTTAAGGTTCCTTTACTCGCTAAAAAGGGCTACAAGCAAATAGGCCTAATTGTGAAGGTGCTATAGGGAATAGGGTTGAATCCTCAAAACTAGTGTTGGATCTAGTCCAAGTGAGTCATGCTTAACCTAAACCAAGTGTGCTAATATTCCATAACCCTTGGAGGTCTCAAAGTGTATGTTGGGGCCATTTACCCAAGTTGAGTAGGTATGAGTCTTGGAGATGGTGAGATGATTAAACTAATGTTGTAGAGCCTTGCCTTGATAGGATCCTATTATTATTTTGAGGGGTCAGTGTCATACATTTTGAAGTGTTTGGTAGGTTACAAGGAGGGCTTTGCATCAAGGCACCTTTCAAGGGCACCTTGTTTCCTAGGTTATCTAAGAACTCTATTGTTTTATCATAATAGTTAACACTAGCTTTGTTATTTTCTAACCAATTCATACCTAGGATGATATCATAAGTGCCTAAGGGTGCTACATATAAATCAACTTATGTGGTGAAGCCAAGAAGTTCAACCTTATCCTCAAACTAACACTGGTCTACCCGAGCTCTTGACTGGTTGGCATGCTCTACAATCCAAGACTTAGCCATGAAACTAGATCTTTTAGGAAATTTACTCAATGATATATGAGAAATAAAATTTTATGTAGCTTCTATATCTATCAATATTGTTATGGTGTTTCTAAAATCATACCTAGAGTCTCTACTGCGGTGAACTGATATCTATCCTGTCAGTTATCCACTGCTGCATGTATCCTTTACTAAAACGTCACCTATTGTGGTGGCAGAGGATTTCTATTGGGTTCTCCTCCTTATGTTTTTGTTGGGCATTGATTGGCATAATGTTCTTCTCTACATGTATAGCATCCCCTAGGGGGTCCTCTCTTCTTTGTCCCTTTGTTATTTACCTCACTGTCCTTTTTAGAATTGTTGAACCCTTTTTTTATCTCCTTTGGAGACCTACTGACCTCTCTTGAACTCTTTACCTTTTTTATTGTTAGATCCATACCTAGCTCCCTTAATTTAAAAAGTATGTTATGTAGGAGCATCCCTAGTTCTTGGCAATCTTGCATCAACCAGAAAAAAACATTTCTTTTAGTTTGTTTCCTGTTTTGCAGTTTCAACATTTCTTTCTACATTTTATTGCATTTTCTCACTAGATCTTGTGGACATGATCATCTTCCTTTCCCCAATTCTGTAGGACATTTGGATCTTTTTCCAGCAAGTTATCAATTTCAGAATCTGAGAGTTTTCTAGCTTAGAACACCGAAACTACTTGGATCTATTTTGGCTTTAGTGAATCTTGTGGATCATTTCCATAGCTTGAGGAGCTTCAATTCATTGTTTCCAATTTTCCTTCATGTGTGGCCAACCTTCCCTTTGGTCCGCACTTCTTCCTTTGGATCTTCTAGATGATTCTCTTTGGTGGAGGCCGACCTGGTGGTTTTACACACTTCATCTTATTCATCAGCATTTGATTCATCTTGGGCCGACACGGATACCTCTTGATCATATAAATCAATGTAATTAAGCACTGGAAATCATTCATTAGAGCATATAAGATCCATCTTGAGATTAAGAGGTTTGGAGTTGATCGACATTGTAATTGAGCATGTATGTACTAGGCCTGTGAGTCAAATCTTGTAGCCCACATGTTGTCGACAGATTATGATTAGCTTTTATGATATAATTCAAATATTTTTTCATTGCCTCCATCATCTTGCCTTGCTTCCATTATGTTTACACTTGTTGCACGGTTCAAATTGATCTCCTTGAGGTCCCTCCTAACCATGATTGCACCAAGTGGTATCAGAGCAAGTTTTCCTTTTGAAGATTGTGTTGTCATGTGATAATTTTTTGTAGGGTGGTGGATTGCGGATCTGACCTACAACTACAGAGGACTTGCGTGAAGATGGGACAAAGAGGAAATAGGAATGGTGGAGTGCGTGGGAATGCAAACCCTATTGAGATGGAAATGTTGAGAGCAATTGCAGCCCGATTGGAAGTTGTTGAAACAACCCAGAGTAGAGGTCGACGTGTTGAAGATGTGAGCGAAGATGAAGAAGAAGAGGTGGCAGCTAAAGAACAAGTAGCAAACCCACTAGCGAATGATCTAGATGAAGAAATAGTTATAAAGAGCATCATGAAGGGCGAATATCAGACCACATTTTAGTCCCCCAGATTATCATGAAAAATTGGATTCAAATGAATTGCTAGATTGGATCATGGAGATGAAAAAGTATTTTAATTTTGAAGGCACCACAAAAGATAGAAAGGTGAGATATGCTTGTACTAAGTTGAAAGGTCATGCATCACTTTGGTGGGAACATTTGCAAGTAGATAGACAGAGAAGAGGTAAAGAGAAGATCAAATCATGGGAGTAGATGGTTACCAAGTTAAAATCAAGGTTTGTGCCAGCTAATTATCAAGTAAATCTATTCTGGAAGTTGTAGAACTTGAGGCAGAAGGAATTTAGTGTCAATGAGTATACTGAAGCATTTTACAAGTTGAACATCAGATACAGACACAGCGATAGTGAGATCGAACAAGTTGCTAGATATTTTAATGGGTTGTGAATGTCTATACAAGAGGAACTCAGTTTAATCAAGTTGCAGAGTGTTGAAGAAGCTTACCAATATGCCCTGAAAGCATAAGAAAATTTGAACAAAAGACATGAGCAAAGACAAAGAGGTACAGGCAAAAGGTTTTCCAAGGGAAGATTTCAAGAAGGAAGAGGATATTCTGAAGGAATAGGAACCTGTGTAGATCAGAACAAGGACAAGGAAGTAGGAAAAGATGGTAGTTCATACCAGAAGGATGATAGAAATTTGTACCGAAGAAGAGAACCTAATGGATACCAAAATCTAATGAATACTAAGAGGGGGGGTGAATTAGTATACCAAAAATTACTAAACTCAAACACTTAAGCAGTTTGGCAGTCAACCAGTAAAATGGATGTACTAACAAACCGGTTAAGACAAATGCAAACCAAACAGCAAATAAAGCATTCACCCATAAGAGCACAATCACCATAACACAAGAAGTTTTGACGTGGAAACCCAAATGGGAAAAACCACGGTGAGTTAAGACTCACAAGTAACTATCTGCAAAATAGAAATTAGACTGGTTAAGGTCAAACCGGTTAAAGTCAAACAATGTTCTTCACCAGAATAGATCCTGTTAGGAATCTCAATCTCTAATAGGAGATAAGTCCGATTAAAGACAACCTTGTGAGAGGATTTCAAATCCATAGTTGTGAGCCACCTTGTTAGAGGATTTACAAAGGCTTTTCTGGGCCTACTCGGTTAAGGGTTTCAGACTTGTCGAAGATGTGAGTAATCAACAAGTGAGTGATCTAGAAAATAGCACAGTCTTCTTGGTTAGATCCATGATAGCTCAATGTTAATGCATTTCAGCATAACTTGAGTCTTCAATATATCCACACTCTGTTACTTCACACGGACTAGATCTTCTCTTCTAAGATCGCACATACAAAAACCTCATCAACCACCTTAAAACCCTAACCACCACTAAAACCCTAGACATGATGTCCTTAAAAAAGAATCCAATTTCATGTCAGTCCAATAGGATTACATTGCAAGTTCCTAGGTTCAATGCATCTAGACTCATTTGGTATCACGGTACAGAATCACCGCCAAAGTGTTGATGGATGATAACTCATCACAAAGTAATACCGGTTCATACATTTATCGATTACCGGTTCACACATTTTACCAATTACCAGTTTGTCAAAATGAAGATTGGGAAAAATGATAATGATCGCTTTGTTCCTTCGTACTGCTTTGGGATCCTCAAACCACTTGAGTCTTCATACCACTTGGGTCTTCATATCGCTTGAGATTGGTAAACACTTTCTGCAAAACATCGATAGTCTAAAGACTATAATACATAATACCGGTTGGAACAAATACCAGTTGAGCATAACTCATACATACAAAAAGTGATCTCAAAGCAAGTGTGTGTCCATCAATGACAATCACAACATCATCATCAAAAATGCCAACAATCTCCCCCTTTGGCATTGATGGCAACACTTAGGAAAATTTTGACATCTAAGTGTTTTACAACAAAAATATGCCATAATCAAAATTGCTCCCCCTAAGCATATACACTATCCTTTTTGCAGAAAATACCATGTATACTACTCCCTTACAGAGATAAACATGAAAGTATACAAAAGATGCATCAAAATTTTAAATACAAAATACTACTCCCCCTTTGCCAACAATGACAAAGTACTATAGAATAACCCATGTTCATATTATCATTAAAATAATAAGTGTTTATGACAATAAGGAGTGAAACTTATCAAAAACTGATTTAAAATCCTGCATAAATGTCTTCATGGATAAAGACCATGACTCAAGCAATGAGGTAGAAACCTCACTTTCTATTTGCATCTGGGACACCTATTCCTCCATGGCGTCCAAGGTACTCATCTCTTGAGTGACCGTTAAGGCATCCAGATTGAGATAGTACTTCTAAGTATTTGCAATCCAGGCAGTAGAACCAATTGAAGTTCCTGCAAATCTCAGGTCCGGTTGATGATCTCCAACTCTATTCTAGCAGTTTGGAGTTGAAACTGGTGAACGATTTTCCCATATGTGGTGAAGGAATCATAGGGCATCTTGAAGGTGCTTATATATGCATGTAAGTCAGATTGCATCTTTTCCTTCTATGCAAGCACATCATCACAAAATAGATGGGGTTTGCTTATCTTACTGAGTAGTAGTTTCCCCTCATCCAAAGCATCTCTTATGTCCTTCTACGCTTTTTGAAGTTCAGACCAAAGCTTGTTTAATTTCTTCACTAAGGCAATGTTCAGTGCCTTTGATGCTTCTTTTGTGCATTGGCTTCAGCAACATCTTCCAGGCATTGTACCTGGTCCTCTAAAACTATGCATAAAAGTTTCAATTGGGCCAGAGAGGAATCGGTACTTGGGAGGTTGGTACCAGGAATCAAACTGGTAAGAGTTTCCACCGCAATTTGAATAACATCTTGCTCCTTTTTCCTCGTTAGCGCTTCCAGTCGCTCTTGGGAAAGCTTAATGCTTTGCAGCAGCTCCTATTCATTTGCAGATTGGAGGTCAATGGGACTGGTGATGTTAGCCGGTTTAGCTTGACCACCGATTGCCTTTGGGGTCTCCACTTGTTTGCTCTTTGCCACTTCCTCCTTCTCTTTGGCTCTTTGCTTTTCCTCTTCAGCCTTCTTTTTCTCCTCTGCTTCTTTCTTTCTCTTTTCTTCTTCCTTCTTTCTATCTTCTTCTTTCCTCTTCTCCTCTTCCTGTTTCCTTTTCTCTTCCTCTTTTCTCTTCTCCTCTTCCTATTTCTTTTTCTCTTCTTCTAATTGTTTCCTCTTCTCTTCCTCTTTTCTCTTCTCTTCCTCTTGTTTTCTCTTCTCTTCCTCTTTTCTCTTCTCTTCCTCTTATTTCTTCTTCTCCTCTTCTGCTTGTTTTCTCTTCTCTTCCTCTTGTTTCTTTTTCTCTTCCTCCGCTTGCTCTTTGTTAGCCTTCTCTTTGTCCTTTTTCTGCTTCTCTGTCTTTTATTTATCCTATTTTCCTTGTCCACTCTCTCTTTGTCAGCCTTTTCCTTTGTCGCATTTGGAGTGACATTTTCACCATCCAAAGCATCAACGTCAATAGGGTCCATTTGTTCAGTGACCGATTCTCCTTCACTGTCATACACCTCATCTAGTTTTCTAGTTTCCAGTTCTTGTTCAGCCTTCTTGTTGTCTTCTAACACTTGGTGCAATCTTAGAGCAGCTTTGGCATGTGAGTGGGTATCTTTTACCACTTCAGGGACTTTCCCTTCCAATAACAAGAGTCTTCTTCTTCTCATGAAGAAGAGACCTTTGTACTTTTTCATAACTTCATAAAGTTCTGAATTTGACACATCAGGAAAATATTGTGCAAATATTTCCTCTCTTATTTCCTATTCCTTTTCTATGGCAATGCACCATTTTTTATCTAAAGAATTGAATAAATAATTTGGTGTCACAGATCTAATTTCTGTTGGTGACCGGTCATTAATACATAGATATTGAATAATTTCCTGTTCAACTTCCTCCTTTTCATTATCATTAAAATCATCAAAATAATCTGTTAAATCACTCAGCACTTTTCTCCTAATATTCTTGATGGTTCTTTAACAATGTGTCAATGGTTTGTAAGAGGAAATGTCAATATTTACCAGTGCTGGCAATGTCGGTTCATTGCTAGTTGTCTTTGTATTTTTCCTTGTTTGCCTAGTCTTCTTAGGCAGTTCTTCAGGTTCTGTATCCTCAGAGTCCAGTGTGTTGCCTTTGGTCTTCCGCTTCCTCTCAAATACCTTGGCAGGTGCAACTTCTAGTTTCTTCTTTGTCGGTGACCACTTAGTCACTTTAGGACTTGCTGAGGTAACCGGTGCCGATACAGATGGCACTACCTTTCCCTTCTTTACTGAAGGTTCTTCAACCAGTGTTACCCTTTCCAGATAGGTGTCGGTTCTCTTCTTCTTAGGATCAAGAGGTGAGGCAAGTAGGGTAGAGGCATACCCATCTAGCATGTCATACATTACCTCATATCCCATAGGTTCCACCTTTTCTTTTCTAGGCTTAACCACCTCCATTATGCACTCATCTACTCTGATGGTAAAGAAGATGTCCTCTTCATACTTCTTGGCAATATCACCAAATATCCTCATCCGCTGGCTCATCTTTCACTTAAACTCATCAAAGTATTTGTTCAATAATTTAGGATAATCAGTTCCTACCACTTGGAGGCTTTCTCTGGTTTTATTGGTAACCGGTTGGTCAGCAGACCATTGTATATCACCGACTCCTGGGAAATAGCCTTGAAAGTAGAAAAACAATCCTACCAACAGTTGTCTAAATTTAAATCTTAAGGCATTGTCCTGTTTAATAGACTTCAGGTTCACCAGAAGTTTCTTTTGCATACAGGTGCATAAATCAAACGATGCATCTTCCATGATCATCCTGCAGGCGGCATTTACCGCTGCAGCAGAGACAGAGTTAATTCTGCTAGCATAGAACGTTTGATATCCTATCACCATACAAGTATACTTGACCAGATAGTCCTTGATGGTATTGACGGTCATTCCCCATTGGTCATTCATAGAACCGATGAGCTTGGTCATTTCGGTCTTGATGACTTTCCTTAGGGCTGGCACCTCACCAGTGTTGAAGAAACCGGTGACGGCATGAATAGCTTCAGGTGTTATGTCATGTGTTCTCTCAAGATACATTTTATCACCATGAACTCTGCTTAGAATTATGCAAATGTGATCTTTTGTAAACTCTTCAAGAAAATACACTGCATTGTGAAGTTTCTTCCTTTCCAGGATGCTATATTTGGGTTTGATCTTCTTATCATCCCTGCAAAAAATACCTAGCTGGGAATGAATCACAAGTGATCCTAGGTCTTCCAATTTACAATCAATATACCCTGAAAGATCACCTTCTACTATAACTCCAGCGGATATCTAGGATAGGGCATTGTATTTCGCTTTCTGTTGGATGAAATCTACTGAATCAACAGGTGCACTAGAACTGGAGTGCGATGTAGAAGCCATGATAAATGGATAAATAAGAATTTCGATAAATACCTTCAGAAATCCAAAAATTTAGGGTTTTCAACTTCAACTTCACCACACACTACTGCGGTTGTTGGATTACCGCTTTGTGTTCTTCACTTGACTCGCAAACAGGTTTGAAATTTTTTTAACCTTTTCCCTTTGATGTTGGTTGCTTCTTTGATGCTACATATTTTGTTCTAGAGGTCTCACCTTCCTCACACTTAGAGAAACCAAGTCCATTAGTATTCTTTACCGGTTTTGCTAATTCAAGCTTTTGCTCTAACTTAGTAGCACTCTGATTGAATTTGGCAAGTATCTCTTTTGACTCAGTGAGTTCCTTGGTAATAGAAGCATTGGACTCCTTCAAGGTTGCATTCTCAGAAATAGCCATGTTTAGTTCACCTTGCATTTCTTCTTTTTCCACTTTACTCTCTTGGAGATGAGCGGTAAATGCACTGATTTCTTGCTTCAGCTTGGAGATCTCATGATATTTGTCTTTTACCAGATCTTTAGCTTTCCTATGGTTCTCAAGCTCTTGACACATTCTGATAGTCAGTCCTTCCAGCTCCCTTCTTAGGTTGGCATTAGACTCATTCAGTTTTTCAACTTCTTCAACTAGGGCTTCCATTTCCGCTTCATCAGAAGAACTATTTTCAGTTAGCTCCATCAGTTTCTCAGCATGCTCTCTTCTTTTTTCCAGAGAGGCCTTATACTTGACTTTGAGTTCATCATAGGCTTTCCCAGTCTAAGTGAGCTGATGAGTAAGTTCCCTCACAATGTATTCCCCCATATCTCCTTCCAAGTGGTTAAACATATAGAAAGGTTGGCTTTGATACCAATTGATGAATACTAAGAGGGGGTGAATTAGTATACCAAAAATTACTAAACTCAAACACTTAAGCAGTTTGGCAGTCAACCGGTAAAATGGATTTACTAACAAACCAGTTAAGATAAATGCCAAACAAACATCAAATAAAGCATTCCCACAAGAGCACAATCACCATAACACAAGATCTTTTGACGTGGAAACCCAAATGGGAAAAACCACAATGAGCTAAGACTCACAAGTAACTATCTACAGAATAGAAACCAAACAGGTTAAGGTCAAACAATGTTCTTCACCAGAACAGATCTTGTTAGTAATCTCAATCTCTATTAGGAGATAAGTCTAATTAAATACTACCTTGTGAGAGGATTTCAGATCCACAGTTGTGAACCACCTTGTTAGAGGATTTACAAAGGATTTTTGGGGCCTATCCGGTTAAGGGTTTCAGACTTGTCGAAGATGTGAGTAATCAACAAGTGAGTGATCTAGAAAATAGCACAGTCTTCTTGGTTAGATCCATGATAGCTCATTGTTAATGCATTTCAGCATCACTTCAGTCTTTAGTATATCCACACTCTATTACTTCACACAGACTGGATCTTCTCTTCTAAGATCGCACATACAAAAACCTCATCAACCACCTTAAAACCCTAACCACCACTAAAACCCTAGACATGATGTCCTTAAAAAGGAATCTAATTTCATGTCGGTTCAATAGGATTACATTGCAAGTTCCTAGGTTTAATGCATCTAGACTCATTTGGTAACATGGCACAGAATCACCGCCAAAGTGTCGGTGGATGATAACTCATCACAAAAATACCGGTTGGTAACTCATCACAGAGTAATACCGGTTCATAAATTTACCGATTACCGGTTCACACATTTTACCAATTGTCGATTTGTCAAAATGAAGATTGGGAAAAATGATAATGACCACTTTGTTCCTTCGTACCGCTTTGGGATCCTCGAACCGCTTGAGTCTTCATACTGCTTGAGATCGATAAACACTTTCTGCAAAACACCGATAGTCTAAAGATTATAATACATAATACCGGCTGGAACAAATACCGGTTTAGCATAACTCATACATACAAAAAGTGATCTCAGAGCAAGTATGTGTCCATCAATGACAATCACAACATCATCATCAAAAATGCCAACAAAATCAAGGTTATGGAAAAGATGACAGAAGACAAGACAAAAGAGTGTTTAGAGGAACCTATTTTAAGTGCGAAGGAGAACAATATCGTGCTTTTGAATGTAGGAAGGAAGATAACACTGGAATAATAGCATTAGTAGAAGAAGACCATACTAGACCAGCTAATAAACCGGAAGATGGAGAATTGTTGATGATGAGGAGAGCTTTGTGTCATACTAGAGATGCAAAGGAGAAGTTTGTTCAAGACCAGATGTAAGGTATCTGGTAAGTGTTGTAAAGTTATTATTGATAATGGTAGTTCAGATAATCTTTTTTCAGGGGAGATGGTGAATAAGTTGAATATTGAAATATTGAAACACCCTAAGCCTTATCAGATAGCATGGATTCAGGATGATCATAACATACTAGTAAGTGAGAAATGTTTGGTGAAATTGAAAATTGGAAATCATCATGATGAAGTTTTGTGTGATATTATGCCTATAGATATTTGTCATATCTTGTTGGGAAGACCTTGGCAGTTTGATACATGGGAAATACATGATGGAAGAAATAATATATACACTATTGTTGCAAATGGGATGAAGCAAACCTTGTTTCCCTTGGAGGAGTCCCTGAAGAATGAAGTTTGTATGAATGCAAGAATTTGTTTGGTTGATGGAAAGAGATTCCTAGATGGAATGAGACATGAGAATGTGTGTTTTGCCTTAGTTCCTAAGAAAATAGAGATTCTGGAGTATGAAGAAGAACAATTGAAAGAGATAAAGGAGTTAATTATAGAGTATGCAGACATCATTTCAAATAATGTGTCTGATGGATTACTACCTGTAAGAAGTATCAGTCATTGCATGGACCTGATTCTCGTAGCTAGTTTGCCTAATAAAGCATCACACCAAATGACATCGGCAGAGAATAAGGAACTGAATAGACAAGTGCAGGAGTTGTTGAAGAAAGTTTTGATCAAAGAAAGCTTTTCAATAGTGTTAGCACCTAACTGTTGGCATTTTCAGTAGAAAGATAGATTGTTGATATTCATTAAGGATATTGAGAAGGTTGTTGAAGATTATTGATATAATTGAAAAAGGATGATAACTATCTTTATAACATTATTTTGTCATTGATGTCAAGAAATTGATTTTCTGATTCAGTATGATGTTGCCATATCTTGAGCAAATTGATTTGAAGATAATTAAGTGGTTAGTAAAAGACATAGAAAGAATGTGATAAGAAAGGGGGAAATAAGTTATTCAATGGGCAACTATTACTGAGTTAGACAATGATGAGATCATGATGTTTAGATTATTTTGATATACTACATATGTTTTTGATTGTAAGGTTAATACTATCCTATGTCACCGAGCGAAGAACCTAGTCAATAAACCCTAAGGAACCTAGTCGGTAAACCCTAAGGTTATCAATGTCGGTTAATGAAGGCGGAATGTCTACCGAGTAAAGTTTAGTATTTACCGAGTTTCAACCGAGTTATGACAGAGCGCATTGAATGAATACAAGCATTATTTAATGAAGGACAATGATGAGCGGGAGATGTATAAATGATTGGAATGTCGCACATGAACTTTGTTAAAGGATCTATGGCAATGAAAGACCGGCAAGAAGATCTACAGCGCAGATTGAACCGCAATAACCTTGTGCAAGTTCCAAGAAAGGAATGCAAGTCCCGAGGCAAGGTAAAACGTTTTCAGATTGAAAGCTGCATTACACCTAGTCAAGATTGAAGATTTGATGGCTAAGATTGATCATGGGAAATGTGATCAAAGAGATTAAGCGGTGAGAATCATTTATAAATAAGAAATTGTTGGTAAATAATGTGTGCGGGTAAGTGTAAGCACAGGGATGCTACATAGTGATTACCGAGCACAGAAGCTTGAAGACCTATTTTGAAAAAATAGAGTAGGGAGCCCAGCAGAAGACTAGATAAGTCTTATGACAAGATTGTTTTGAGCAAATAAGAATCTACTTTAGCATTTTAGATGTGAAGTTGCAGATATATTTACTACTGTTGTTTATTCTGAATAATAAAGAAATCTCTTAACTGAGTGGACTTGACAATCTTATTTGTAAACCCTCTAGCACGATAACATTCTAAATGAGTGTTTGAAATCCTTTCACAAGGTCATTTCTAACAAAGTGAAGATCCTAACAGATCTGAGGGAAATCCCTTAACCGGGTCACATCTAGCAATGTGTTTGTAATCTTTAACAGGATTTGCTTTTAACCGAGCATACTCTAGAAGAGTATATTTATTAGTGGGTCCGAAATCCCATAGTGGTTTTTCCCTATTTGGGTTTCCATGTTAAATTTGGTGTTATGAGTTTCACTATGATTATATGTTTATGAGTTTACATGTTTAGCAGTTTTTGGTTATATTGCTGAAGTATATATTACCGAGGTTGAATCTGTTGATTTTATGGAAGTTTAAGTTTGTATCATTCACCCCTCCCCCCCTCTCATCTTGTTAGCTATTGGCATCAGCTCTTTACATTAAGTATCAGAACTATCAATTGGTATCAGAGCTAAGGACTCCGAAAGAAAAGTTTAAAGGTACTTCAGGCAAAGATCCGAAGATGTATAAAAGAGATGCACCAAAGCTGAACAAGTCAAGTTTCTCCACATGGCAGAAAAGGATGAAGTTGCATCTATCAGGAATTGGAGAATATGCAACATATTATCTAGAGAATGATTACATTGCACCAAGCACCAACCCAATGACCTTAGAAGAGATAAAGGCAAAGCAAGAACATATTCAAGCAATGATTGAAATAACATCAGCATTGACCAACTCAGAGTTTAATGATCTAGAAGGTTGTAATGATGCAAAAGCAATGTGGACTAAGCTCATATCAGTTTATGGCGGTGATGAACATGTTCAAATAGCAAAAGTAGATAGTCTAAGAGGACAACTTGAATCCATGAGAATGAATGAAGGTGAGAACATAACCCAATACAGAACAAGGCTAAAGGAGACTGTAAATCAAATTAAAGGAGTAGCAGGAACTATTGAAGAAAAGGATATAACAAGTAAGTTGTTGAGAACCCTTCTACCTGCTTATGCTATTCAAGTCTCTACAATCAATGAATTCAGGTATGTACCTAACATGCCAGTTTCTTTGCATGCTACTATTGGTAAGCTACATGCATTTGAGTTAAGTAATTTTGATAACAGTGGGTCTTCGGTAAATAAAGTTGAATCTGCATTCAGTTCTTTTCATCTTGATGAATTTGATGATTACAATGATAGAATGAGTAAGTAATCTGAAGGGGATCACAGTGGAGCAAGTGAAAGATTTTGCAAGAACATGGAAAAAGTGCACAAACTATATGAGGAAATCAAGAAGCAAGTAGAGTTTGAAGCATTATTAGACAGAAGGTTACCGAGAGGCAAAGGTAAGTATAAAGCAAAGCTACCTTTGAAATGTTTCAATTATGATAAAATAGGACATATGGCCTCTAACTATCCTAACACAGAATCTAGTGAAAAGAGAAATTACCAAGAAGACAGATAGAAAGAAAACCAATACAGAGGACACCGAGACTTCAGAAGGAAAGATAGAAAGACATGCTTAATAGTTGATGAGCAATCCAATGATGACAAATCTGATGAAACTGATACTGAGGAAGTTGTTTATGTGGCTATTAAAGATGGATCTGATGAAGAAAGGTATGAAGAGAAAGCTCTAGTATCTCACATAATAATAATGATTCTTGGATCATAGACAGTGGATGCTCACATCACATGACAGGTGATAAACACAAGTTTGTTAAATTAGAAGACTATGATGGAGGCTATGTAAGATTTGGTAATGATGCACCATATCCGGTGAAAGGTAAAGGATATATAACACTTCTTGACAATGCTAAATGTGATGATGTATACTGGGTTGAAGGATTGAAATACAATTTGTTGAGTGTAGCACAGCTAAACAATATAGGATACCAAATAGAATTTCAGAAAGGAATTGTCAAAGTTCATGACAAGCATGGAAAGTTAGCTGCTACCGGGACACAAACAAAAGGTAATACATTTCATCTTGACTCAACTCGGAACAAGTGTCTTTATGCAAAGATAGATGATACCTAGTTATGGCATAAAAGGTTTTGTCATGTAAATTTTGATAATCTGATCAAAATAAGTAAGAAGCACTGAGTAAGAGGTCTATCGAGTCTTGAAAAACCTGAGAATGCTATATCCCAAGGATGCCAGATGGGTAAGATGACAAGATCAAGCTTTACAAGTAAGTCCTACACTTCTAAAGAAATTTTAGATCTACTACATAATGATCTTTGTGGTCCTATGAAAGTTCAAAGTTATTATGGTGACAAATATTTCATATTATTTGTGGATGATTAATCAAGGATGATGTCAGTCATGTTTTTAAAAGAAAAATTAGAAGCTTTTCAAATGTTCAAATGGTACAAGGCAAGAGTTGAAAATGAAACAGTAAGACAACTAAAATGTCTTAGATCTGATAGAGGAGGAGAGTTCACTTCTGATGAATTTAACTTGTTCTGCAATGATCATGGTATAAAAAGGCAAGTGTCTACACTGACAACACCTCAGCAAAATGGGATAGCCAAGAGAAGAAATAGATTAATTATGGATTGTGCCAAAACCCTGATGATAGAAAAGAGGGTACCTCAAACATTTTGGAGAGAAGCAATCAGCACTGCAGTTTACACCCTGAACCGAGTTCAACTGAAGAAAGGAACTATGAAGACACCATATTAGATCTGGTATGACAAGAAACCTAATATAAGTTACTTTAAAATATTTGGAAGTAGATGTTATGTTCACAAAGATGACAGAAATGGAAAGTTTGATCAAAAAAGTGAAGAAGGAACATTTCTTGGTTATTCTTCTAGAAGTAAAGCATTTAAATGTCTAATCAAATCATCTAACAAAATAGTAGAAAGTGCAAATGTGAAAATTGATGAATTTGCAAAAAGAAATGATGAAGGAAATTCCAAAGAACCAAAAGATTATGAAGAATTTGTTTATGTTCAACCGAGAAGTTCTACCGAGAAAGCTGCTGAAGAAAATGAAGATAATGTCCAGTTACCAAGTGATGAAGAAGATCATATAGAACCTATCGAACCTATATTAGCCAAATATGTCAAAAGACATCATGCTTCAAGACAGATTATAGGAGATAAGGATGATCCAGTGATGACAAGGAACAAACTGAGACAGAACACATGTTTGATTTATGAATTTGAATCGAGAATAGTAAAAGAGGCATTTAACAATGAAGATTGGGTAAATGCTATGACAGAAGAGATTGATCAAGTCAAGAATAATGACACATGGACACTGATTCCAAGACCAAAGGACAAAAATGTAATCGGTACAAAGTGGATTTTCAGAAACAAGCTAAATGAAAAAGGTGAGGTCATTCGCAACAAAGCAAGACTAGTTTGCAAAGGTTATGCTCAAGAAGAAGGAATATATTATGGTGAGACCTTTGCACCTGTGGCTAGACTTGAGGGAGTAAGAACATTGTTGGAATATGCTGCTTTCAAAAATTTCAAGGTATATCAAATGGATGTTAAATCTGCATTTTTGAATGGTATACTAGAAGAAGAAATTTACATTGAACAACCTGAAGGATTTGTTGAAGACAAGAATAAAGATCAGGTATGTAAACTAAAAAAAGCTTTATATGGTCTGAAGCAAGCACCTAGAGCATGGTATGAGAGATTTCACTCTTATTTGATCAAAATTGGTTTTATAAGGATAAGTGAAAATAGCAACATGTACATGAAGAATGATGAAAACAATGGTATACTGATCTCAGCCATATTTGTTGATGATATTATATTTTGTGGTAATGACTCCTTATGCAAGCACTTTGGAAATGAAATGAGCAAAGAATTTGAGATGTCATTAATCGGTGAGATAAAGTATTTCATAGGTTTGTAGATACTGCAAATAAAAGATGAGATTTTTATTACTCAATCCAAGTACATAAAGGAAATCTTGAAGAAATTTGGAATGGAGGATTCTAAACCAGTAAGTACTCCTATGACTACTAACTGTAAATTATCAAAGAATGATGAATCTGCATATGTTGATGAGACACTTTACCGATCTATGATTGGAAAGTTGCAATATGTTGTGCATAGTAGACTGGATATAGCACATGCAGTAGGTATTGTAGCAAGATTCTCTGCAGATCCTAAGGAAACCCATATGACAGCAATCAAAAGAATTTTCAGATACCTAAGAGGCACTGAAGATTATGGCTTAGTATATGAAAAGAGAAATTATTTTGATCTAAAATTTTATACTGACGTTGATTGGGCAGGCAACATTGATGACAGGAAAAGAACAAGTGGTGGAGCTTTCTTTATAGGAGAAAGACTAGTAAGTTGGCTTAGCAAGAAACAAGGATGTATTTCATAGTCAATAGCAGAAGTTGAACATGTTGCTGCAGCATTGAATTGCACAAACATAGCATGGATCAAACAACTGTTGGAAGGTATAAATGAAAAAGTTACCGAGCCAGTAACTATATTCTGTGATAATACTAGTGCCATTAACATTTCAAAGAACCCGGTAATGCACTCTAAAACAAAGCATATATCTATAAAGTATCATTATCTTAGAGAAGAAGTCCAAGAGAAGAAAGTTGTGCTAGAATATATCAGTTTAAAGGAACAAATTGCAGACATCTTCACAAAGCCATTGCCAAGGGACACTTTTGAGTATCTCAGAAGCAAGTTAGGGGTCCTACCCCTATCTTCTACTCGCTGACCGACTTCGGTGAAAGCATCAATTCGATGAATCTACAGAATATTATGTGTGGATTGATGCTAATTTACACTTTAGGAGGTCACCTAAAGTTGTGCAGGAGATAATGAATAGAGACAAGTTGCTCTAACCAAGACTGAGATGATACATAGCAAGGCAAATCACTTCATAGAGGAAGAAATCATGATTCGGTTCTTTTACTTTTTGGCATTGTTGTCAAAGGGGGAGAAGACTAAATGGTGAAAATCCTAAATGAAGAAGATAACAGAAGACTAATGATAGGGGGAGAAGATTACTAAAGGGAGAAGACTTTAGAAGAAGTCTACAGCTCAAGGATAATAGGAGAAGTCTAACAGCAATCTGAATCCGAATCAATTTGAATATCTTGTTGGTATTTCCATTTAATTATTGGTTTTGCCATCAATGCAAAGGGGGAGATTGTTGGCATTTTTAGTCAAAGACAGATTGTTGATATTCGTTAAGCATATTGAGAAGGTTGTTGAATATTATTGATATAATTGAAAAAGGATGATAACTATCTTTATAACATTATTTTGTCATTGATGTCAAGAAATTGATTTTCTGATTCAGTATGATGTTGCCATATCTTGAGGAAATTGATTTGAAGAGAATTAAGTGGTCGGTAAAAGACACAGAAAGAATGTGATAAGAAAGGGGGAAATAAGTTATTCAATGGGCAACTATTATCGAGTTAGACAATAATGAGATCATGATGTTTAGATTATTTTAATATCCTACATATGTTGTTGATTGTAAGGTTAATACTATCCTATGTCACTGAGTGAAGAACCTAGTAGGTAAACCCTAAGGTTATCGATGTCGGTTAATGAAGGCGAAATGTCTATCGAGTAAAGTTTAGTATTTACCGAGTTGCAACCGAGTTATGATAGAGCGCATTGAATGAATACAAGCATTATTTAATGAAGGAAAATGATGAGCTAGAGATGTATAAATGATTGGAATGCCGCACATGAAGTTTGTTAAAGGATCTATGGCAATGAAAGATCAGCAAGAAGATCTATAGCGCCGATTGAACCGCAATAACCTTGTGCAAGTTCCAAGAAAGGAATGCAAGTCCCAAGGCAAGGTAAAACGTTTTCAAATCGAAAAATGCCTTGAACCTAGTCAAGATTGAAGATCTGATGGCTAAGATTGATCATGGGAAATGTGATCAAAGAGATTAAGCGGTGAGAATTGTTTATAAATAAGAAATTGTTGGTAAATAATGTATGCGGGCAAGTGTAAGCACAGGGATGCTACATAGTGATTACCGAGCATAGAAGCTTGAAGACCTGTTTTGAAAAAATAGAGTAAGGAGCCCAACAGAAGACTAGATAAGTCTTATGACAAGATTGTTTTGAGCAAATAAGAATCTGCTTTAGCATTTTAGATGTGAAGTTGCAGATATATTTACTACTGTTGTTTATTCTGAATAACAAAAAAATCTCTTAACCGAGTGGACTTAATAGTCTTATTTGTAAACCCTCTAGCAAGGTAACATTCTAAATGAGTGTTTGAAATCCTTTCACAAGGTCACTTCTAACAAAGTGAAGATCCTAACAGATCTGAGGGAAATCCCTTAACTAGGTCACATCTAGCAATGTGTTTGTAATCTTTAACAGGATTTTCTTTTAACCGAGCATACTCTAGAAGAGTATATTTCTTAGTGGGTCTGAAATCCCACAATGGTTTTTCCCTATTTGGGTTTCCACATTAAATCTGGTGTTATGAGTTTCATGATGATTATATGTTTATGAGTTTGCATGTTTAGCAGTTTTTGGTTATATTGCTGAAGTATATATTACCGAGGTAATTGAATCTGTTGATTTTATGGAAGTTTAAGTTTGTATCATTCACCCCCCCCCCTCTCATCTTGTTAGCTATTGCCATCAGCTCTTTACATTAAATATCAGAACTATCACTAAGAAGAATGGAGATTGGAGGAAGTTTACCAATTCTAGAGCAATAAACAAGATCATAGTGAAGTATTGATTTCCTTTACCTAGGATGGATGACATAATGGATTTCTTGAGTGGAGCCAAATACTACACAAAGATAGATTTAAAGAGTGGATATCATCAAATCTGAATCAGAGAAGGAGATGAGTGGAAGACCACATTCAAGACAAATGAAGGATTGTATGAATGGTTGGTGATGCCTTTTGGATTGACTAATGCACTAATCACTTTCATGAGGTTGATGAATGAGGTATTGAAGAAATTATTGGGTAGTTTTGTTATTGTATATTTGGATGACATTCTGATTTTTAGTAAGACAAAAGAGGATCATTTTTTGCACTTAAGACAAGTTTTGCAGAGGTCGAGAGAAGAGAAATTGTTGATAAATCTTAAGAAATGTTGTTTCATGAAGGAAGAGTTAGTCTATTTGGGATTTGTGGTATATGCAAATGGATTGAAGATGGATCCTAAGAAGGTAAGAGAAATTGTTGAATGGCCTACACCAGAAAGCATTGGAGAGGTAAGATCATTTCATGGATTGGCTAGTTTCTACCAAAAGTTTATTAGAAATTTTAGTTCAGTTTGTAGCCCTATGACTGAGACAATGAGAGAAGATAGGAATGATTTCAAGTGGACAATTGGAGAAAATAGGAGCTTTGAATTGTTAAAGCAAAAGGTAACTAAGAAGCCTATTTTAGCTTTACCGGATTTTGACAAAGTATTTCAAGTGGACTGTGATGCAAGTAGGAATGCAATTTGGAGTTGTGTTGAGTCAAGAAGGAAGACCAGTAGCTTATTTCAGTGAGAAGTTGAATGATGCAAGGAGGAGATATTCACTGTATGATCAAGAATTTTATGCCATAGCTCAATCCTTGAAGAAGTGGAGACATTATTTGTTGCCTAAGGAGTTTGTGTTGTATATCGATCATCAAAATTTGTAGTATTCAAATAGTCAGAGTAAGTTGAATTAGAGGCATATGAGATGGGTAGAGTTCTTATAGAGTTACACCTTTGTGCTGAAGCATAGAAGTGGGAAGTCAAAGAAAGTTGTTGATGTATTGAGTAGAAGGAGAAATTTGTTGATAGAGATAATAGTGAGTGTTAGTATTTGAGGAACTAAAGACCTTGTATGATGATGACTCATATTTTGCAAAACCTTAGAAAGCATGTAAAGATCTGGTTATAATGGACAGAAGTAAGTGGTTGGATTATTTCATTCAAGATGGGATGTTGTTCAGAGGAGTTCAGTTGTATATACCTATGAGTTCTATGAGGTAAAATTTGATAAAGGAGAAGCATAGTGGAGGATTAGCCAGACACTTTGGTGTTGACAAAATAGTGGCTTTGGTGAGTGAAAATTAAATTTGGCCTCAGATTCATAAGGATGTTAGGAAATTTGTGCAGAGTTGTAGAGTTTGTTAGATTGCAATTGGTAGTAGTCAGAATGTTGGATTGTATAAGCCTTTGGCATTTCCAAAGAAACCTTGGGAGGACATAAGCATGGATTTCATACTTGGCTTACCTAAAACACAGAGAGGGGATGATTTTATTTTTGTGGTGGTGCATAGATTCTCGAAGATGGCACATTTCATACCTTGTAAGAAGGCATCAGATGTAGTGCATGTAGCTAACTTATTTTTTAAGGAAGTAGTGAGGTTGCATGGATTACCTAAGAGCGTAGTTTCAGACAGAGATACTAAGTTTGTTGGGTATTTTTGGAGGACACTTTGGAAGAAGATGAAGATAGATTTGAAATCCAGATCTACTTTTCACCCACAGATTGATGGACAGACAAAAGTAGTAAACCGGAGTTTAGAAATTTGTTGAGATGCTTATTTGGAGAGAAGATCGGAAGTTGGGATTTGACTCTTTCTCAAGAAGAGTTTGCCTATAATAATTCAGTGAACAGGAGTATTGGAAGAACTCCTTTTGAGATTGTTACCAGAGTACACCCTAGAGGTATATCATAATTGAGACATATCATTAATGAAGAAAAGAGGAGTGCAGAAGCAGAAGAATTTGAAGATCATATGAAGACCTTACATGTTTAGGTTAAACAACAATTGGAGGATATGAACAACAAGTATAAAGAGAAAGAAGATGAGAAGAGAAGACATAAGGAATTTGAAGTTGGTGATGAAGTGATGGTGTATATGAGAAAAGAAATATTCCCAGTTGGAACATACAACAGTTTGCACCTTGTAAGATATTGAGGAAATTCAGTTTCGGAAATACATATGAAGTGGAGTTACCAGACAGTCTAGGTATTTCACCTATATTCAACATTACAGATCTACGTCAGTATCATGAATCAGAATTCAATGAAGATGGTATTACAGACTTGGAAAAGAAGATGCCCTGGAAGGAACCAAATCATATCAAGGACATTTTGGACAGTAGGATTGGGTGGAGGACCCGAAGCAACTAGTATATAGAGTATCTTGTGAAGTGGAAGGACAGACCAGTTGAAGATTCATCATGGATTTCTCATCAAAGGTCTACCATCTTGGTTTTCCTTTGACCCCAAAAAAGTGAGAGACTCACTTTTTCAACAACCCTAGATGTCTGATGTAGGAGCATCCCTGGTTCTTGGCAATCTTGCATCAACCAAAATAAAACATTTCTTTTAGTTTGTTTCCTTCTTTGCAGTTTCAGCATTTCTTTCTGCATTTTCTCACTGAATCTTGCAAAGCTAGATTTTTCTTGTGGACGTGATCATCTTCCTTTCCCCTAGTCCATAGTACATTTGGATCTTTTTCCAATAAGTTATCAATTCTGGAATTGAGACAATTTTCATGCTTAGAACACCAAAACCGCTTGGACCTATTTTGGCTTTAGTGAATCTTGCAGATCATTTTCATAGCTTGCAGAGCTTCCATTTGTTGTTTCCATTGTTCCTTGGTGTGTGGCCGACCTTCCCTTTGGTTTGCACTTCTTCCTTTGGATCTTTCAAAGGATTATCTTTGGCAGAGGCCAACCTAGTGGTTTTACACATTTCATCTTGTTCATCGGCATTTGATTCATCTTGGGCCAACACAGATTCCTCTTGATCATATAAAGAAATGTAATTAAGCACTATAAATCATTCATGAGAACATAGAAGATCTATCTTGAGATTAAGAGGTCTGGAGTTGACTGGGATTGTAATTGAGCATGTATGTACTAGGCCTATGAGTCGAATCTTGTAGCCCGCATGTTTCTAGCAGATTGTAATTAGTTTTTATGATATAATTCAAATAGTTCTGCATTTCCTACATCATTTTGTCTTGTTTCTGTTGTGTTTACTCTTGTTTCACAATTCGAATTGATCTCCGTGAGGTCCCTACTAATCGTGACTACACCAGTCTGGGAGGATTGAGACCAATTGCTCTTCTTCTTATTTCTATCCCTAATGGAGACATCTTTTTTGAGCTTTTTCTCTTGTCTAACAGCCTTCTCATAGGCTTCATCCATTATTGTAGGGGTTAGGATATCTATGGATCCACCTATGTGATTGTTGAGACCCATGATAAATTTCATAATGCTATCTTTTTCATCTATTTGAAATTGGGGCACATATTTGAGTAAGTGGGTAAACTTCTCCTAGTAGGCATGCACAGAGAGTTCCCTTTGTCTCAGTTCTTGAAATTCTATAAGTTTCTATTAAAAAAAAGTTGTGGTAGCCAACCTTGTCTAAAGACCTACACAAATTTATCCTAAGTCACATTGGTTGACCTCAAGCCTATTTTGGCCTTCTTATTCTCCCACCAACCAGTAGCCTCTCCTACTAGTTGGTAGGCCCCCCAAACCACTTTCATATTCTTGGTATAATCACGGATTTCAAAATATTTTTCATTTCGATTAAGCATGCCTCAACGGTATTAGTAGCCTCTTATGCATCATATTGAGGGGGTTTGACCTTTTTATATTATTTAAGATGACACCCACTACGTGTTTTTCCTTTCTATGTTGGGTATGGGATTATTTGTCCTTATGCTCACTTTGATGAGTGTTTTCTTGTTCATAATGTCTTTCTCTATGTTGAAACTCATGTTCCTCATTCTAGTTTCAGTTTGTCTCTCTTCCCTTTACTCCAGAATTTGGAGCCTAGTTTGGGTGTCTTGCATCATGAATAAGAGTATATCTAACTTGGCCCCTAGAGTCTCTGGTGGTCCAAATTCTCCTCTACTCTCTTGTGCATTGGCCATCCAACTATTACTTTAGGTTCCAGTTGATTAAACATTTATTAATCTCAATATTCTATTTTTTTTTTTAATCTATTGCAAGTAATTGAAATAGGACATACACAACAAAATTTGATATTATATTATGTACTCCAAAAAATTATTTTTACATTATATACACAATCAAGGCTCTATCTAAGAGTTGTTGTCACTTTCAGTTATGAGTTTTTCCTTCCCTTCAAATTCAGAATAAGTAACTAATCTAAATCCTGAAGTGGGTACATGAAGTTCCTTTGAGTCAACAGACTTGATTTTGTTTACAATTGGGTTGTCAGATTGTTTTTTAGTTTTAGGTGCTTTCTGGGCCAAGATATTTGCTCTTACTGATTCTCTTCTTGAAGTTGTCCAAGGTTGCCTCTCTTTTTTCAATCTCTTAAGCGCATCAACAAAATTTTATGTGTCAGAGGGTGGAGAGAAACATGAATAGTCATGTTTCAGACTTGTTGCTCTCCAAAGTTGAGAGTAAACCAGATCTCGACCTCTCTTATGTTTGGTGGTTCAAACCCACATCCTTACAAAAACCAAAATGCTTTGTTTTAGTTTTACTATCCTAAAATTCTTTGTGGTGGTGATCCCTAGGTTTAGTGTCAAACCCGATGCTCTGATAACATATTTAACATGCTTAAACTAGCATCTAAAAAAATTGCAACATTGAAACTAAAATTTTGTAACTTGAAAATCTAGATAACTTTTTTTTTAAAATATAAAGAAGGAAATTAAACTGAAAAGAATATATAACACTTTCTCAAGATTGATTTGCATAAGTAGAACATAGTACAAAACATAAATAAAATCTTAAGAGAGGTTTAGTGTTTATAATAAAGGGAAAGCATCATCAAGGCACTTTTTTGCCCAATCATGGACTTACTAGTCCCCTATACCACTTCCAACTATTAGAGTAATTGGGTCTTCATTTGATTAATTAAACAATATTTATTTAATTCTTTAAGTTCCCTATTATCTCTTTTTACACTTAAGCTAACATTAGGTGCATAACAATTAATTCTTTTATTAATTATTATGTGCAAGCCTAGGGTTTTCCCTTTTTAGGGTTTCTTGACCTATTAGAGGTTAATTCTTTTCTTTGTATCATTATTGCATTGCATATTTTTGGTGAATATTGAGCTCTCATCTTTTGAGCATATTTATTGTGTTCTTAGTTTTTCAGTTAATTTGCTTCCTTTCTTCTCCTTGTACTAGATTATTTAGCTTGCAGAAGATCTTTAGGCTCCTATGGTGTTGTGTTTCTCAACTCTCACATGGTATCAGAGCTTCAGATCTGCAGCTATCTATTCTTGTTTTGAGAATTTTTGCATTGGAAGTAGATCTAGGGTTTTCAGGAAGTTTTTTTTGTACTTAGGGATACGCATTTTTCCTAAGCACTTTGGGCCTAAATGGACCTCACCATCATGCTCAGAAGGCCCAAAAACCCTTATAGTCATATAAAACTCGCCTAGTTTTGACTCATGAGCATCTGAGGATATTTTTTCTCTGAAACCAGGTCATACAACCCTAGCACACAAATCGAGAAAAAAATTCAAAAAAAAAATTTGCCTTTTTACGGCATGCAGGCCAATTTTTATTTTTTATTTTTTAAATCATCATCAAAAAATAAAATCAAAAGGGCAAAAAAGAAAAAAAGGGTTTTCAAAAAAAAAGGTTTTTGGGCATTGTGTTTTCCGCAGGGTCCGTACCTAACAGTCCAGCCACCGTACGGCAGACCGAACCTGTCAGTCCGGCCCCCTGCCGGCCCCGCCCTCCGGCTTCCATTGGCCCTGGCCCTCCGGCCAGCTCCGTCATTGCCCGGCCAGCGTTGGCTCCATCGCCGCTCCGCCAGCGCCAGCGCCAGCACCGCCACCTCGCCTCGTCAGCTCTACCGCCACCCGGCCACCTCCTCCGTCGCCCGTCACTCTGTCGCTCCTCCTCGAAGCACCATCGGACAACGAACCACCACCCTCTTGCCTTTTTGAGGGGGGTTCATTTTTTGGCCATATCTTGAGCATCCGAAGTCATTTTTTGGAAAACGAATACACGTCGAAAAGCTGGTTCCAAGCCAGACCTCGTGATGTTGGATTGTTTTTCCAAATCTTTTGTTTGACTATACTTTTTTCCAGTCAAAGTTGGGACTCTTTTCTGCACTTTCGGGGCTGTAGATTGGGCAAATGGACTCCGTTTTTCGAAAACGAATAGGCGTTGGAAGCTCTCAGCATGCTGTATTCAAATATGTGATCCATTTTCTTAGAATTTTCATCAGGTACATGAGATATCAGTTTGAAGTTTTTTTTCTTATGCACTACTTCCTTCTCATCAGTATGTACTAGGGTTTGGGTTTATCTATTGTGGGGGGGTGTTTTTTTCTCATTTTCTGTCATTTATCTTAGAAATAAAGAACACCAAAACTCTCAAAACAAACAAACAAACCCTTTTGCATCTTCTATCTATTCTGAAAGATCACATAATAAAAAAAACCAACAAGCAGATGCAGGTGCAAAGTTTTGTTTTCATGGCAGATCCTTCAGTTGAGTTGTTGACTTCACACAACTATCACATGTGGAAGCCCTGCATCATGAGGCTTCTCCTGGCATGAAGGTTGTGGTCTTATTTGGATGAGGTTCGGCCTCTATTGCAGCATCCTTATGAGCTTCTTCAACATAGAAACAAGATGGATGAGGCCATGGGTTTGCTCTCTTTGCATGTCTGCGATAGTCTTTTGTTTCATCTTGATGAGTTGCTCACCCCTCGGGCTATGTGGTTGAAGTTTGAGTCTCTCTTCGTGAGGGTTAATGAGATTCAAGCATTACAGATTGAGGATAAGTTGGTTTCCTTGTCACCCGATTCCTTTCCCACCATTGAGGATTTTTTGAAAAAGTTCAAGACTACCAGATCTATTCTTTAGGGATGTGGCAAGATCAAGACAAACACATAGTGCATTCACTTGATTCTTTCGAAGCTTCGGGGTCATTTTTAGTTTTTTGCCTCTGCTTTCTACACCACCATGGATGGCTTGGGTGCTCATTTCACCATGCCTACCTTTGATGTTTTTTGTGAGCGTGTATCTCGTGAGCAGTCTCATATTTCTATTGGATAAGCTCTCAGGCTCCAAAAACAAAGAATTGGTTGATCAGTCCTCTAAGGAGAAGAAAAAGTAGAAACTGAAGCCAAAGAAGAATTCTGCAGGCAGTGAGTCTTCCTCCAAGCCACCTCCTAAGTTTGATTCTAAACCTCAATTTCCTCTGAAATAAGGGAAATCTTCGCAATCTGGTGAGTCTTCCTCCAAGACTAAGAAGAAATCAGGAGATACATGTAGTTTTGTGGCAAGGAAGGATATCCAATTTCCAGGTGTTGGAAATGATTAGAGGCTTTAGAGGAAGCCATGTAGTATCATCACATCTCCTCACCTTAGGCATCTTCTCCTTCCATAGGGAAAGGTCATGTTGTCACTGCTCGAGCTTCGACCTATGGGTCCACATGGATACTAGATTCTGGTGCTTCTCACCATATGACTCACACTCGACAGTTGGTTACTTCTCTTGCCTCTTGTGGTATTTCACATATTGCAGTGGGTGAATCAGTTCAGCTTTTAGTCTTGGGTTCAGGTTCTGTCTCTTTGGATGGGGGTACTCTGCAGGATGTTCTGGTTGCCCCTGACATCTCGACAAACCTCCTATCCATTTATCAGATTTTCCACTCTAGCTCTAGTAAGACAGTTGAGTTCTCGCCACATGATGTGGTTATTCGGGACCTCCATGACACTGATTTGGTTGTGGCTACTGGGAGTGTTGATACTGCATCTCGTCTTTACAGATTTGATGAATTTGATCCCCCTTTGGGTATAGGTTCATCTCTTATAGCACATGCAGATTTAGTGAGTTGTCTTTGGCATGAGCGCTTGGGCCATGTCAATTATAGATATCTTCAACAGATGAGTACATAGGCACTTGTTCTTGAGCTCCCACAGATATCCTGCACTGATGGTGTTTGTCATGCTTGTGTGCTTGGCAAGCATCATAGAGATCCCTTTCTGAAGGGAAGAGCCTCTTGTGCTTTGGCACCCTTGGAGTTGATTCATAGTGATCTCATGTCATTTCCCACTCCTTTTTCTAGGGCCAAGTATGTACTCACTTTTATTGATGACTTCTCCAGACGCACATGGGTGTACTTTCTTAAGTACAAGTCTGATGTCTTTGATTCATTTTCAATCTTCAAGACATTTGTAGAGAAGCAGTCTGGTTGTTCTATTCTATGGATACATACAGATAATGGGGGGAGTATGTGAATCAGGATTTCAGAGATTTTGCACTAATCATGGTTTGCAACATCAGTTTACTGTTCCCTACACCCCTCAGTAGAATGGTGTCATTGAGTGTAAGAACAGAACTTTACGGGAGATGGTGAATTGTATGATTTAGTCTAGGTCCATGGATTCATCTTTTTGGGCTGAGGTTGTCAATTGTTCCAACTATATTCAGAATCGGATGCCTCACAAGGTGATTCGACATATGACTCTTGAGGAGGCTTGGTCTCATGACAAGCCTGATGTTTCTTTTTTCTGAGTATTTGGCAATAAGGCATGGGCTTTTATTCCTGATGGTCAAAGGAAATCCATGGAGTGAAAGAGCCAACCACTCATTTTTGTTGGCTACTGTGAGGATGTTAAGGCTTACAGGTTGTTTGATCTTGATTCCAGAGAGGTCATGTTTTGACGAGATGTTTAGTTTGATGAGAGCCTTCCTACAGTGGATACCCTGACTCCAATATCTCCTCCTCTGCCTACTCCTTCCACTGCATCTCTTCAAGATATTTTTGAGGATGATTCTGATGATGGTGTTGATGATCCACCATCCCCACCTCCACCTACTCCACCTTAGATGCCCAAGTGGGCTCGCTTTACTGTTGAGGCGGCAGGTTCTATGGCCGATGATCCTTCAGATATTCATCGCACCCATTCTCATACTGTTGGTTCTAGTCTTTTGAGTCATGCCATTTCAGCTGATCCTCAGCAATTTTAAGAGGCTACAGGACACCCTGAGTGGGATTTTGCTATGGAGGATGAGTATTCTTCTTTGATGAGGAATCATACTTGGGATCTTTGTCTTCTTCCTAAGGGTAGAAAGATGGTTAGGTGTCGTTGGTTGTATCGCAATAAGTATGTTGTTGATGGTTCCATTGATAAGTACAAAGCACGTCTTGTTGTGAAGGGTTTCTCACAAGTTGATGGTATTTATTACTTTGAGACTTTTGCCCCTGTCACCAAGATGAAATCTATTCGCATTGTACTATCTCTTGCAGCTTCTCAGGGACAACCCATTTTTCAGATGGATGTGAAGAGTGCCTTCTTGCATGGGGACCTACAGGAGGAAATCTACATGGAGAAGCCTCAGGTATTTGTACAAGACAGTTATTTGGTTTGCAGACTTTGGCATTCATTGTATGGTCTCAAACAGGCCCCTTGGGCTTGGTATGAGAAGACAGATTCTTTCTTGCTCTCCACTAGTTTCACCTGCAGTCATTCTGATCACACAGTGTATATTCAGCTTCTTGAGGGTGAGATCTTGATTCTTGTGCTCTATGTTGATGATATCCTCATCACAAGTATCTCATCATCTATGATTCATCATATTCAACGAACCTTGATGGACCAGTTTGAGATGATAGATCTCAGTCTTCTACACTATTTCCTTGGTCTTCAGGTGATTTGGTCTTCTGATGGGATCTACATTTACCAGCAGAAGTATGCTCTTGACATGCTTCAGCACTTTGTCATGCTTGATTGCAATCCTACTCCCACTCCTTTTAAGTCAAGGGTTGTGTTGATTATTGCTTGTCCCATTCCTTCAATAGATTCTACACTTTACAGGCAGTTGGTTGGTAGTTTGTTGTACCTGACTCACACTCATCCTGATATTTCCTTTGCGGTTGGCCTTGTCTCTCTATTCTCCCATGATCCTCATGAGAGTCATTGGAAAGCTTTGAAACATATTTTGAGGTATATTCGGGTCTCTATCTCTCATGGAATTCACTACACATCAGGAGAACCTCACATTGTTGGCTACACTGACTTAGATTGGGCTTCTGATGTCACTGATCGGAAGTCTACTTCTGGCTTTGCTTTTTGTCTTGGCTCTGGTCCTATCACATGGTCTTGCAAGAAGTAGACTGCTCATGCATTATCATCTATAGTGGTTGAGTATCGAGTTGCTATGCTTGCCAGTCAGGAGATCTTATGGCTTCGACAGTTGATGACTAAGTTTGGTTTTCCTTCTAATAGTCCCACTGTTCTTTGGTGTGACAATTAAAGTGCTATTCATATTTCCCACAACCCGGTAGAGAATCATTGGACGAAGCACATTGAGCTTCACATGCATTTCATCCACCAGTTGATTCACAATGGTTCTCTCATTCTGGAGTACATTCGCACTGCCAAGTAGGTTGCAGACATCTTCACAAAACTTTTTACATCGTCGCGCTATCTTCAGTTGTGCTCTATGCTTGGGGTGAAGGAAGTTATCCTTGGGGGGTCTTTATGAGGCCTTCCTTCCTTCTTCTTCTTTTAGCATGTTCTTTTATCTCTTTTTGGAGAGGAGTTTTTCCCACTGGGTTTTCTCCTTTGTCTCTGTTTCATAGATATTTCATTGTATTTGGGTACTTGATCAGGCCTTGTTGTCGGGACCCATCTTTCCTACTTTCAGTAATTGTTATAGGTTTTAGCTTCTCCCTAAGTCTAGCTTAAGGGGGGGTGTTAGAATAATTGGGTCTTCACTTGATTAATTAAACAATATTTGTTTAATTCTTTAAGTTCCCTATTATCTCTTTTTACACTTAAGCTAACATTAGGTGCATAATAATTAATTCTTTTATTAATTATTATGTGAAAGCCTAGGGTTTTCCCTTTTTAGGGTTTCTTGACCTATTAGAGGCCAATTCTTTTCTTTGTATCATTATTGCATTGCATATTTTGGGTGAATATTGAGCTCTCATCTTTTGAGCATATTTTTTGTGTTCTTTGTTTTTTAGTTATTTTGCTTCTTTGCTTCTCCTTGTAACAGATTATTTAGCTTGTAGAAGATCTTTAGGCTCCTATGGTGTTGTGTTTCTCATCTCTCACACCAACTAGAAAGACTCAACCCTTCATAGGGAAGTAATATATGTTGGATCTAATGTCATCTAAGACTAGTGTTTGACCCTACACAATCCCTAGTCGATCACACACCATAGATAACTCATAACTAGTATAACATCTAACTAAGTTACATATCTAGACCAAAAGAATTGATTGATGCTTACCATTTGTAGTGTCACCTTGGCCAAAGGTTCTATAAGTTGCAACACGTCAATGCATGTAGTCATTTTTCTTCACCCTACTTTAATAGATTTAAACAAAGGTTCCCAAGCCATCATGTCTATCTCTTATGCTAGTTGCATACTAACTCTTCTAAGGCTTTATGGCTTACTCATATGTTTAAACTTAAGGAAGTATTTTGGATAGTGTAATATCATAATTAATATTCAACCATACAAAATCACATTTTATTATTAAATCACTTGGTTGATTTTATTATTAAATCCATACGTGTGCTCACGAGTTAGCATCCTACTCCCTCGTGTCCACAAGTATGAACTCTTAATCCAAAAACTATACTAAATTATCTATTCCTTATAGTTTTGTTTCAAATTCCCTTTCAGGGTAAGGTAATTTTCTATTACACAATTAAGATAATTACAATTTGCAGAAGTCATATATCTCTGTAACGTTCTAAAATTACACCCTTTGCAATTTTGATCACATTTGAGGCCCTCAACTTAGTGTTCTCATTCATATGCTTAAATGGGACCCATTTATGCTTGTACCATGCAAAATTGGCATCAATATCACATTCCACCTTGCATTGCACCTTAACCCTGGTCCTCACTGGGACCATGGTGTCATGCCATGGTCCTCCCTAATTAGGGCCCATTTTAACCCCTTTTCCTCATCTCGAATTTGAGCGAGAAACATTTCTCTGTGTCAGTCTATGTCAAAAAATTAATCAATTTTCCTGATGGGCATGTATATAAGGATGTCTTCCCCTCTCATTTAGAGGGACATTAATTCATTCATGATAGGTAAAATTGGGAGCACAAGCAATCAACTATTCAAGCATTGAAGTATTCATCATCAAGCATTTATGGAGGTCTTCAAGGCTAGATATTCTTCATCTATCCATTGTGGAACAACATTACATCATACATTTGCAAGCATGTGTGTGTGATTAGGGTTTTGTCATGTTCATGCCATTTCATACAATATATGTGATTACATTCAAGAAGCAAAGCATCATTATCATTCATTGTAGATCTGAGGTATACATTTCCATCATTTATTTCAAGTATTTGCAATATTTCATTCAAGGTTAATTCCTAAACCAGAGTTTGACTTAGGAAAACCCCTATTCCCAACCTATTTCCCCTTCTTTTGTGTGCAGGAAATAGGTACAAAGGTGTGATCTTAAAGATAAGCCTTATTCACAGAGACGAATCAACCATTTTTGGCGTGTGAAGAAGTAGGAGGACCATGGCTATCGGCATCATGGTCCCAAATTTTTAGGAGCTTTTTCAAAGACCAGATCTAACTTGACTTATACTACTCAGATCTAGGTGCATGCAAAAATCTTGCTTCTGTAGCTCACTATTTTCTTAGTTTTACCTTCATTTTTTAGCACTTTACCTATTTCAACATTTCAACTCACAAAAGAGGAAATCAAAATTAATTCAATCCATTTAGTATTCAGTCCTTATTTGATTTGTGATTGAATCTAGTGGATTCCCCTCCTCTTTCGAATGTAATGGTCCTAAGTGAAAATATTTAGTGGATTTCATCTCTCTAATGGTGGAAACCCTAAATCAATTTTCAACATTACAATCTCAATACTATTTGTAAGTGATATGTAACTAAAAATCGACCATTGTAATTGGTATATGTGGTTAAGTTTCATACCAATTTAATCTTTCATTGTTGTTATGTTTTCTACCATGAGTTGTAGCATTCAAATGGTAAACATTACATGTTTATTATGTTTCTCATTCCACAATGATACATTTTATCTCTATTTCAGACTTCATCTATAAGTCGTAGTGATCTCTTAGCAAAATAATGCTCAAGTTTAATTGTTCTAATTCTATGTTAGCACGAAATTTGTTCTGTTAAAGGTAGTGAATAATGCACAACCTTGAATTATTTTAAGTTTTCAAGTATATATGTGTATCTCCTGTCTAACATGAACTTACTATCTAAGTCATAATAGCTATTCCTAATTTCATTACTTCCATATTCATCTAGGAAGAGATGTAGGGCATATCGAGAAAAAGTAGGAACATTTTTCTTATATTTTCTATGCCATGACATTGTGAAATTCTTATAAGCACAACAAAACCCAAGTATGTAACCTGGAAGTGCTATTTGGCAAATTGAAATCTAGAATTCCTTCTTCCTGGTTAAAAGATATGTCCCTTCTTTCTCAATTGGCTATGGCAAAGTTAATGCTAGTCTTTTAAAATTCCTTTCACTAAAACATAATCTATGAGCTTCTTTCACAAATTAATATTCTTATCGAATGTTTCCCAATGGAAAAATAGTGGTTCCCAAAATAATACTCTTCTCCATATTATATCTATGGATTTCAATTTTTTGTCAATTTAAAAAAATGAAATTGGCTATGTGTATTTTGAGTTGTTTCAAGTTAAATTAGGTTTCATTCATCAAGAAAAATGCTTGGCTCTGCAACCAAGGATGAACGAATAGTCCTTGGAAGTAGGTCGGCTCTCTGGCCGGGGGCTCCCAGAATTATTGGGAGGCCCCCGCATTCAATTCACCTCATGTCTCCATTAATGGAGAAAAATAAAGTCGGTGTAGGCAATAAACCTAATGCAAGCACCGCATAAGGGGAAAAAAACCATCAGAACATCATTGAAGGGAAGAAGTCATTTTGGCAGGCGCCTGAAGGTCTCTCCACCATCTTTCCAGAGGATGCAAGGTTCGAGCCAAAGCCTTCCCAAGATGCAACCACAAACCAGACCCGCGAAGAAGGGGAGGTTGCCTCGGCACCTAAAGTTGTCATTAAACCTAATGCTTCCATGGTAGAATGTATTTCTAAGGAAATAACTAGACTTAGGGATTCTGCAATTTTTTTAGCAGCCCTTGATGTAGATAGAATGTCATCTAGACAGTATCTAAATAGGTGGTTTCAAGATGTTTGGTTTTCAAAACTTGGCATCCATTTTTCATTTTGTAGAATGTTGCAAAAAGGATTGTTTCTTATTTTTTTTAATGATAAAGAAACCTACAAGAAAGTGCTAGAAAAACAATTCTGGAATATTGGAAACTCTTGTTTTAGGGCCGTCCCTTGGAATCCCATTGCATGTAACGAGGAAATCGTGGCATTGTCTAACCCTAAATGGGTGATTATTAAAAATATACCACCCTTTTTATGGAACTGTATACCTAAATTTATTGAACCCCTAGGTAAGGTAATCAAAATCAATTCCTCTACTGCCTTGCTACCACATATGGATGTGAGAGTGCTTATCGCCCTTAACCCTAGCTCGACTCTTCCCTTTGTAATTGATATATGCATTGAAAATCAAATATTCTCTTTTCCTTTAGAGTATTTGGGAGGAATTAATGTCTGTCATAAATGCAGGAGAAGTGGACACTTCCTTAAAAATTGCCCTCTATTAGCAGGAAAGAGTAACAATCAGTCCAAGAATACCTATACTTGACACCCTAAGCACTCTGCTTCCAAAGCCCTCTCGAACCCTAAACAAAAAGACTCTGCTCCCCCCCTAACACACACTAAACATAAATCTTCCACCCCTTCCACCCACTCCCAGACTAACCTTACCAATCTTCCACCCCCTCATGCCACCGAACACCCACCCACTAGCCACCAACCTCAAGGCTGCTCTAGCCCACCCAGTGCTCCTCCCTCAATAGCTAAGTCTTTGGCCAATTATCAGAAGGCCATAAAAGAGGCCAACTTGGCCAACAGTACCCCTAGTGTTATGGAACCTGAAATGGTTGGTTTCCCCACTAAAATTGGTGGACCCAGAACCCAAAATGCACAACAAATTATCCTTGAAAACCTGAGAACTACTACAGAATTTAGAAAACAACTTGAAGAGTCTTTAAACATCCAAAAAAAAGAAATTGAGGCCAGTAACATGCCCTTCCTCCATGAATTGATTGAAGGGGAGGATGGGGGTCTTCAAGATGCCACTAATGTCATCTGGACTAAAAGTCTGGGTGTTGAATGTAGGGGCAATTGGGACATCCTTAGGGAAACTAATATCCCTCCCACTGATACTGACTCTAATACTCCCTTGGAGGCCACGGTTGAGGGGGAGGAAACACAAAAAACTCTACCACACCCTTTGAATTAGCATCAAGTGACACTAATGGGGTTTTTGGGCTGACCACCTTCCCCTCCGACCAAGCCATTGAGGATGGTCATGGACTTGGACCCTGTGGGGAGCTTGATGGAGGTGAGGTTAACAACAATGGTGGGGATAATACATTCCCCCCAGACTCTAGAATCTTTGAATTTGGATCTTATAATGGGTAAGGGGACTTATCAAGGATTAAATCCAAGAAAAAAAAAGGAGGAAAAGATCCCCTAAAGTATCCAAAGAGGCTGAAATTAGGAAGGAATCAATGGGGCCTGAACAGCTCTCTGAACTAAGAAAAAAAAGAGGTAGACCACTCTCAACAGTGGCCTTTGATGCCAGTCACCTCTCTAATCCTAAGGAATGGCTTAAATGCTTTGAGGGGTTCAAGTCCCTAGTAGATACTACTGAACAAGCCTCCTAATGATAAAAGCCATCTCATGGAACATCTGAGGCCTTAAGGCCCCTGATAGGAAATATGTGGTCAAAAAGTTTCTAAACATGCACAAAGATGTTGACTGTCTTATGCTCCAAGAGTTGAAATCAGTAGGGTTCACCTTCGAAGTCGGATTAAGATCTATTTGGAGGGAGGCCACCCCCTTTTATGCCAACCATCATAAAGGAAGAGGAGGGGCCGCAATATTACTAAACCTTAACTGGGCTAATAAGGTGGAAAAATGGGGGCAATCCCCCTGTGCTAGGGCAGTATGGGTTATCATTCAGAATGGCAACTCCACCTTTGGCATATGTTCAATCTATGCCTCCAATGACTACCAGGAAAGGGCAAATATGTGGGAATGGATTACTAATTTAGAAGACATCCCCTGGTTCCTAGGTGGGGACTTCAACATGGTAATAAATTCTCAAGATAAACAGGGGGGTAATAAGGTAGAATGGAAAGGTATTGAGAGACTACAGTGGGAAAGGATGGCTAACAAAAAGAATTTATTAGATCCTTTAGCAGGAAAGAAGGGTGAGTATAAATCAATATGGTACACTTGGTGTAACCATCAGCAGTATAATAAAAGAGTTAACTATAGATTGGATAGAGTTTACTTCAACAAAGACTTCTTTGAAATTAATAAAAATGATGGGGGAGTCCAGTATGTTGTCATACCTTGTACACTCTCAGATCATCATCCTATTATTATAGGACTAAATTTAACTGGGAATAGGGTATCCACACTCAACCCTAGATCAAACTTTAAGATGAATGCCAGTCTGTTACAAGATGAGGACCTGAAATGTGCCCTGTGTCTGGTCAGAATGTTTAACAAATATGGTAATCCTCAATGGTCCAAAATAGACAGGTGGAATCAGAATATTAAAACTTGGACCTCACTTTGCCAAGTTGTGGATAAAAAGAAGGCAAAAGATGCCAGAGCATCCGAGTTACAGTTGCATAACGACCTTCAAATAGTTGAACTTGAACTACAAGGGGACCCTAAGAATATATCACTCACTAACCAACTTGTTAGGGTCAAAGTTGATCTTAGAAGACTGCATAATCAGAAAATCAAAGGATGGAGAGCCAGGGCAAAATTGAATTGGTTAGATACTGGAGATCGAGGGTCTAAATTCTTCTTCCATATTCTTAAAATGAAACAAGCCAGAGAAAAAATAGACACTATCTGGGATCAGAATAAGAACCTATCTGAACCAACTGAAATTCTTGAATGTTTTGCCCAGTTCTACAAGAATCTATTCTCTACTGAACCAGGTAGGGAGGAACAGGAAAATGCCAAAAGGATTATTATGTCCCTAGTTCCCAAGCTTATTGATAAAGAAGACAACAAGTTACTTGAAATGGATATTACAAAAGAAGAAATCAGGGGAGCTATCTTGGCTCTCAGCAATGACAAATCCCCCAGCCCTGATGGTTTCCCAGTAGAATTCTATACAGAAAACATTGGGTGGATTGTTGATGACCTTTACTCCCTATACACTAAGGCGATAAATAATGGCTCTTAGGCAAGAATGTTAATTAAGGTCTAATAAAGCTCATCCACAAGGAAGGAGACAAAACCTTAATTGAAAATTGGAGACCCGTCACACTGTTGAATGTGTCCTACAAAATTTTAGCTAAATTGGTTGCATGTAGATTGGAAAAGATCTTACCTAATATTGTCAGCAATACTCAAACAGGGTTTGTTAAAGGGTGGTACATACTAGAAAACTTAATTACATGTTGGGAGTCCCTTGCATTGGGTGAAGGAATCAAGGCAGAGTGGAGCCATGTTGCTCATAGATTTTGAGAAAGCATATGACAGGATAGAATGGGACTACATCATTTAGATGACTCAATCATTAGGCTTCCCCCCTAGATTTTGTAATATGGTCATAACCTTACTATGTGATGCCAATGTCGTCATTGAAGTCAATGGGTTAAGATTCTCTAATTGTGCACTTACTAGATCTATCAGACAGGGGTGTCCTTTAGCCCCTTCCCTCTTTGTTCTAGTTGCTGATGCAATGTTCTACCTACTTAAGGACTCCTCTTCTACCCCTGTTGTTAGGGGTATTACATTACCTAACAAAGAGGAAATTTGTAACATCCAATTTGCTGATGAAATTGCACTATTAATTAAGCTGGAGGAAGAAAACCTTGCAGCCCTGATGAAAAATACTAATATTTTTTGTCTGGCATCTAGTAGCAAAATTGCTCTTCACAAATCCAATCTTCTTGGCTGGGAGGACAACCCTCCGGGATGGCTTGAGAAGTTCTCTCTTAATTGGCTGGGCCCAATGGAGATTGTAAAATATTTAGGTATTCCTTTCTCTGTCCTCCCAAACCTAAAAGAAATGTGGGAATGGGTAAGGAACAAGATAGATAAGAAACTCTCAAAGTGGAATAAGAATTTTCTCTCCTTAGCTGGAAGATTCCAGGTCTGTCAAAAAAATTTAGCCTCCTATAATATCTACTTCTCATCAGCTTGGCTCTTTAAGAACTACCAATTTAACCATGTCCAAAAGCATATTAGGGAATTCTTATGGTCAGATGGCAAGGGGACTAAGAAACAACATGCAGTCAAGTGGGAATGGTGTACTATGAATAAACTATCTGGTGGGATGAGGTTGAAAGACCTAAAACTACAAGGTATTGCTCTTTCTTCCAAATGGATCCTTAAGGCTATGGAGGGAAATGAACCATGGAAAGTGCTTATAAGGAATAATATTAAATGCTTTGTTCCTAAAAAAGCAAAGAAATGGAAGGACCTCCCATTATTGGATAGTCTTATGGGGCAGTTTGAGGTAGCTCCGGCTGGGTCTGATATCTTCAAATCCATATAGAAGGCCTAGGAACATGTGAGGAACTTGGTGAATGTCAAAATTGATGGCACTAAACAGGGAAATATTGCTGATAATAGATCAATATGGTGGAACTTATTTCATAATGGGAAACGGTTGGCCACGCTTCAAGGCTGCTTTGGACTAAAATGGCATAATAGGGGTATTGAAAGTTTCGAACAGTTGTTAACTAACAACCAACTCAGATCATGGGAGGAGTTACAAACCACCCTTTCTATCTCGGAATCCCAGAATAGGACATATAACGTCCTTAGATTGGCATTAGCCTCTGCTCTTCTCCCCCCCCCCCTCACCTACCTTTCCCTCACCCCCCCATGACTGCACTATGTTGGATTGATGACACACCTCTCCCGTCCCTAAAAGCCAAGTGTATATACTCCACACTCACCGAATCCAACACCATCTTTCTGCACCTTAATAAATTATGGAGCCTAGACTGAGAACCGAAGACCTAGAAAGATTGTCTAAATAGATTTTGGATGGCCCATAATGAACCTAAAAACCAATTATTTGGTTGGTGACTACTGCTAAATAAACTCCCCATAAAAAATAAGGAAGGTGCTTTATTAAACTGTAGCATTTGCAAAGTACCTGAGTCTGTGAAACATGTAATGCCCTACCAGGAACCCTAAAGGAAAACAACACAACTAGGCAACTAAAGGGTGAAATAATTTTATTTTTTTTAAAGCCTAAGTGTACTAACTATAACCATTGTACATTTATCAACACAGCGGAAGTCTACCATATGTTTTCCTAAGGGTAACCAACAAAGATTAATTTCATAGATTATATTAACACCACAGTTAATCCATTTAATTAGATAAATTGAATACTTAAGTTTAAAATTACACATACATCCAAATTTCATAATAAAGAAATAAAAGTATTCCAATGTATCCAATTTCCATAAACCATTTAAACATAAGATCAAAACAATAACATTCACTTCACTGACATAATAATATTACAATATCCATAAATACATGGCTTCCAATAATACCACTGGTTACAAAGATACAATATCAAGGTTACATAAAAGTCTGATACAATGACCACAAGGCCTCAACTGAACAATGATCTTGAACAAGAGCTAGTACATAAACCATGAACCAAGAAACACCAGCGAACCCTTTCCTCACCTGAAGATATAATCCAGAACATCCGATGGGAAGTGCCACTACCACCCAACCATGTGATTCTGAAATGGAACCACCCCACTATGCTAGGAGATAGTAGAAAATCCTCAAGCAAGCAAAGTAAGACAAGTACAAAAGGACTACAAGACTCTGCAACCATCCATGTAACACAACTCACAAAACACTAGTGACTCTAAGAAGAGAGTGTCATCGCATAGCTTGATGGTTACCATGGTACAGCCTCCATAGGTCTCGGCCCCCATACTCGGGTTTCTCCTAGTAACCTCTCCCGAGCCTCCGGTTCCAACTAAGTCTCATGCGGACCCTACCAATCCTTTCGTGAAGACAGGGTGGTAAGTTTGCCATTCCAAGCCTTCTCGTAACATTATGAGTCCTGTGCAAGCACTCACCTATGCACGAGGTACATTTATCTTAATTAATATTTAATCTACCCACCCCCTAATCAATTATTAGGTTATCACTTTTTAACTAACTTTCGACGGGTTATCCTGTCATCCACTTTGGGCACGGCCCCCACTCGAAAGCCACTCTCTCTCCTAGGACACTAACAGGAAATGTTTCTCTCTACGAGAACTCTATGGTGAAACAGGCAACCATAAACAATCCTGACAAGCACAGGTGAAGGATACACAAATACCAACCCAAGATTGACCATTTGGACAAAAACACACAATGGCTCATATCAAATAGGTTATACAACAACACCTGGTCTAGGAGAAATAATAACATAGGACACAATGACAATTTAACCAAAATACCAATGGAATTTAAGCTTGACTGAAAACATAATATACACAAGATCCTATTACAGGCAATCTTTCCTTAAAACAGCCAAAAGCATAAATAACATGCAATTTACGAATTTCCAGATAACAAGAATTTACAACTTTTTAATACCAAAAACATCCACCTTGTCATTTGTCCAAAAAGAAAAATAAAGATAATTCTCCTAATGTATTTTCAACATTTTCATAGAAATTAACATTCCAAACTGTAATTAAATCATATTTAAAATAATATTTAAAATATTATAATAACTACCAAAAGAAAACATATCTAATATTAAATATATATATTTATATAAACACATATATGAATATACATATATTTATTTATATACATATATAATATAACACATAATAAATTTAATTTATCTAACCCCTAGGTACGAAACCCGAAATAGTGCACAAGGTTTAGAAATTAATTTTAAAAAATAATTAAAACCACTTTTAAAATTGCAAACAGCCCCTATCACGGTAGCCTAAGCTACCGCCGATAGCTAGTACTACCGTCCGGTAGCACTGCTACCGTCTAGTAGCACTTTGGTAGCACTGCTACCGTCCGGTAGCACTACTACCATAGGTAGCTGCTACCATCGATAGCACTGCTACCATTGGTAGTACTGTGTACTACCGCCGGTAGTGTTTATTTTATTTTTTATTTTTTATTTATTTATTTTTAATTTATTTTTTATTTATTTTATTTATTTATTTATTTATAATTATTTTTTTATATATATATTTTTAAACAGAACAATAAAAATAATACTTTTTCAATAATTTTATTTTAATAAAATTTAAACAGCAATAATAACAAAAAACAATATTTTTCCAATAATTCCATTTTCACAAAATTTCAATCCTTCTTCATATTTTTTTTTTAAATTTAATTAACCCAAATAAATTTAATGTGTAATTAAATTTATTTTCTTAAGGTAATTAAAACCATTTCTCAGGTAAATACCCTTTCTCACAAATCTTGCAAATTTTCATGCATCCTAAAATTCGACAAATTTTCTATAATAATTTCTCTTAATTTTCTCAAAAATTACATACTTCCCATAAATTAGAAATACACATCAGGCATGGATTTCAAAACAAAAACTCGAATTCACCATAAGAGGGTTTTGGATTTGACAATTATTTTACAGACACATCAAGCAGAGACAAATAGAAATATTTTTAATAAAACACACAACTAAGAAATCATCCAACCTGGTATAGCTTTCCTGGAAGAAATCTATAGAAGAGCCCTAATCCCTTCAATAACTTCCAATAAAATTTCTTCACCTAAATTTTTGACCCATTCCTGTGTGTCCCTGTGTGTAACTAAAATAAAGACCTAATGCCCTATTTAAACTAAAATTCTAGGTTCAATAGCTTTTTCCCAAAAAACCTAAATTTAGAATAATAGTAATTTTTATTTTATTTTCTAAATTTATCACATGCAATAATTAAAAAACATTATTCTTTCTTTACTTTTCTCATGCACATTAATTAATTTTCTAAATAAAGAATTAAAACAATATTTTAATTCTAATTAATCCTTTTATTCATTTATTTATTCTTTTATTTATTTAATCATTTATTTATTTAAAATTCAAGGAAACAATAAATATAATTAATCTAATTTATTTAAATAAAAATATATTTCAAATACCATGTAGCTTGCAACTTAATTTAATAATTTCTTTAATTAACTAAATTTATAATCTCAATGCATAAACAATACAATAATGAGATAATTTCATAAACTTAATTAATTAATTAATTAAATCCACTAAAACACTCAAATTAAATAAATCTCAAGCAATTACCCATAAAAGATAAAATGACAAAATACGAAGACCGAACTAACTAACAAAACGACCAACTGACGACACTCATACGAGTGTAACTGAGTAAAATAGGGTCAACTACTATCTCCTCCACTTCCATCGGAAAATATAAGGCACTCTTAGACCTGTGAAGCCAGGTGGAGATTATACCCCGTACCTACCCGGTACTTGTACCTGCAATATCCTGCATCACCGAACCACACATGCATATATATATATATATATATAGAAAACACAGCATACACACCGATGAAGGAGAATCGTGACGTTCCCTGTCTCTCCGAAATGAGTGAAGGAAAATCATCCCCTTGCATCCAATACACTCATAAACACACAACATATAATTCCACATTGCATAAATAAAGTAAAATGTCAGTACATAGCAATAATCCCTAAAATGCCATAAATCACAAGTACTGAAATACTGCAAATAAATTATACATCTCATCTCCAAATACAGCATAATGTCATAAAAATCTGAATAATATATCATGGTAATGTATCCACTAAAAAACAACCAATAATAAAATATGAGTCTAATGAGTTCAAACTAGCAGGGGTACTACATTCTCCCCCCCAAAACTAGGCTTACTCCTGGAAGCCTAAAATAAATAAGAATACAGTTCTCTCATCTTTGTTGCATCCTCCCAAGTCGTTGAGGTCTCATCATTTGGGTCCCATAGGACCCTTGCCTGGTCGATGGTATGACCCCTGAGGATCAAATCCCGACGTTGAAGAATGCGCACAGGCTCCATGGAAAGCTGCCCGTCTTCGACCTGCAAAGAGTTCCAATCAAGAACATTTGTCACATCTGGATGATAAGGCCGAAGAACTGAAACATGAAAGACATCGTGGATGCGGGATAGACTCGGTGGCAAGGCAAGATGGTAGGCAACAGGTCCTATCCTCTCAAGGATCTTAAAAGGTCCAACAAACTGAGGCGCCAACTTAGATCCCTTTCCATAACGGATCGAACACTTTCGTGGACACACGATCGCCAATAGAAAACTGACGATCTACCCTATGAGCATCTGCATACTTCTTTTGTCTATCCTATGCTGCTACTAAATGCTCATGAATCCTATCTACCTACTACTCCATCTCCTAAAGAATATCCGGTCCTATAAGCACCCTGTCCTCTAACCGATCCCAACTCAAAGGAGTGCGGCAAGGATGACCATACAATGCCTGAAAGGGGGACATACCTATGGAGCTATGATATCCATTGTTATAAGAAAACTCCACTAGATATATATAGTCCTCCCAATGTGACTATTGGTCCATCACATACATGCAAAGCATGTCCTCTAATACCTGATTCACTCTCTCTGTCTGACCATCTGTCTCTGGATGATAAGCTGAACTAAAATTCAACTGAGTCCCCAAAGCATGCTGAAGTGAGGTCCACAATGCTGAGGTAAAGACAGGATCTCTATCAGATATGATCCGCCTCGGAATCCCATGCAATCTCACTACTTCTTCTAAGAAGACCCATGCCACCACTGCTGTTGTGTAGGAAACTCGAATAGGAACAAAATGAGCAACCTTAGTCAATCTTTCAACTATGACCATGATGGCATCATGACGACATGAAGAGACAGGCAAACCAACAATGAAATCCATGGAAATGATATCCCATTTCCAATCCGGTACTAGATTAGGCTGCAAAATCCCTGTTGGGTGCTGATGCTCTGCCTTCACTCACTGACACTCTAAACACTTCGACACAAAATCAGCAATGTCACATTTCATACCCGCCCAATGATAAATCTATCTAAGGTTTGTGTGCATCTTCTTGACACCTGGATGTGTCGAATAAGGTGCACGATGGGCCTCGGTCATGATCAAAACATGAAGACCCTCCAAAGGAGGTACATAGATCTATCCATGGTGATGAAGAAGTCCATCTGCCTCAAGGTTATACCCAGAAAATCTACCCTCTAAAGGCCTTCCAGACTCTATCACAGCTCTAACATCCTGATACCAAGTATCCTGAGGAAGAACTCCAAGAATTCTCTCTCTCAAGTCTACTCCAAGGGATAATGCTAAAACTTCATGCCGCCTACGATTCAAAGCATCTGCTACTACGTTCTCTTTCCCCTGAATATAATGAACCTCAAAATCATATTTGCAGAAGAATTCCATCCATCTTCACTGTCGAGCATTCAAGTTTGGTTGTGTGAATATATACTGCAAACTGCGGTGATCACTATGCAGCTCAAACCGACGCCCTAACAGGAAATGCCGCCATCGAACCAAAGCATGAACTACAGCTGCCAACTATAAATCATGAACTGGATAGTTCAACTCGTGGTTCTTGAGTTTGCGAGACTCATAAGCAACCACACGTCCATCCTGCATAAGTACTGCACCTATACCTTCCAAAGAGGCATATGTGCATACCATAAAATCTCCAAATGGATCAGGAACTGCCAAAATCGGAGCACTGATAAGGAGTTCCTTCAAGGTCTTAAAAGATGCTTCACACTATTCTGACCAAACAAACTTCTTCCCTTTTTTCTAAAGAGAAGTAATCCGGTGTCCTATCCGGGAAAAGCCTTCAACAAAGCGACAGTAATATCCGGCCAAACCCATAAAACTCCTAACTTCTGAAACGTTGGTCGGCGCTGGCCAATCAACAATGGCTTGGATCTTTGAAGGATCCATAGATATACCTTTTCCCGAAACCACATGACCAAGATAGTTCACCTCAGTCTGGAAGAAGTCACACTTTGCTAAATTGGCATAGAGTTGATTTTCCCTTAAGCACTGCAGTACCTGACATAAGTGACCCTCATGCTCCTCCACAGATCTAGAATAAATCAGAATGTCATCCAAGAATACAATGATGAAACGATCAAGATAGGTGCGAAAAACTCCATTCATTAAGCTCATGAAAACTGAAGGCGCGTTCATCAACCCGAATGGCACCACTGTGAACTCATAGTGACCATAACGAGTACGAAATGTTATCTTATGAATGTCTGCATCCTGAATGCGTAACTGATGGTATCCAGATTTCAAGTCAATCTTAGAGAACACCTTAGTTCCCTTAACCTGATCAAAAAAGTCATCTATACGAGGCAATGGATATCTATTCCGGATGGTTACCTTATTCAACTGTCGATAATCAATGCATAACCAAAGAGAACCATCTTTCTTCTTAACAAAGATAACAGGCGCACCCCAAGGGGAAACACTAGGACGAATGAATCCCTTGGCCAATAATTCTTCTATTTACAATTTCAACTTGCTTAGCTCCTGAGTAGTCATCCGATATGGAGCTCTCAAAATAGGTTCTGCACCAGGAACCAAATCAACACGAAAGTCTATATCTCACTTTGGAGGCATACCAGGAATATCCAATGGAAACACGTCTGCATACTCTCTAAGAATAGGGTGACTATCAAAAGTGATTTCTCACCTCTCTAACTCATCCAATTCCTCAAGAGTGATTGCAAAAAGCTGATATCCTCTACGCATGCACCGCTTAAGTTGCATAGCGAAGATCATATGCAGGGATATCGGCCTCTGTACTCCAACAATCTCCACTTCTCTGCCAAGGTCATCTAAACACACTATTGCCTTTTTGCGACAATCTACACGAGCACTGTGAGATGATATCCAATCCATCCCCAATACAACTCGATAAGATCCCAAAGGGATAACCTGAAGGTCAACTGAAGTAACTATGGTTCCTAATTTCAACTCACAACTGGGAATCAAGGCATCTACAGAAACACAGACACCTGTAGCCAACTCTACTTGCCACCTATCCACCTACTTAGCAGACGTAAGTCTGCACCGCTCCACAATGGATGAAGAAATAAAAGAATCAGAAGCTCTAGAATCAAAAAGTACAGAGATAGGGGTTCCATGCAACATACTTGCTGCCTCAATGACTGTACCCTGATGATCAACTTGGCAGTCATCTACCACTGCAAATACTCTATGGGACCTCCCTGCATCTCCTACTATAGGTTCAAATGCTGCTGGCCTCTGACTACCTGTGTTGTGGACATTTTGAGGACACTGTATAGCTCTGTGACCAAACTGCCCACAAGAGAAGCAAGCTCCTCTATTACCTGTCAGTCCACTAGATTGCTAGAAACTTCCCTGGCTAGGGGCGTAAGATGCACTCTGCGAGGCCTGTCCTGTAGGGCCCTGTTTGCCCCTCTACCAGTTCCTACCCTTCTTAAACTGAGAATTGCCACCTTGTTGGCCCTGGAACTATTTTGGTTTTGACTGTTACTGTTGTTGTTGCCCACTCTTAGTGGGTGCTTGAGGAGTTCTAAATGGTGCAGCTGACTAGGACTAATTTCCCTGAACTTTATTTCCACTGGTAGGTGCACTTCCTATCTACACACCTGTCTGACCACCAAGAGCACGACTAAGGTTCAGCTCAACTAATCTGGCCTTCACCACGGCTATCTCCATTGAAGCTGGCTCGAATACCCTCACACCTCCACTGATACGGTCATTCAAACCTCTTAGGAAATGTTGGACAAGCATAGCCTCATCATTACCAATTCCGGCGTATTGTTTGAGCTCATAGAACCTATGCTCATACTGGTCTACTATCATCCCATACTGATGCAAGGCATAAAACTCATCTGCTCGAGTCTGCCTCCACTAGGGTGAGAGAAATCGTGCCCTGAATCTCTCCAGAAATAGTTCCCATGTGATGGTGTTAATGCATACACCGATCTTCTCCTCCTCTAATCTCCACTAGATTGAAGCAAATTTATTTAGACGCATAATAGCACATCTTGCCTTGGTGTTACTGTTGTATGGAAACATAGTGAAACACCGGTCCAAGCCAATAAGCCAGGTCCCTGCCTCAAGACCAGTACCCATACCATCAAAGTAAGGAGGATTGGACCTCATCAAGTCCTTTATGTGACCCAAGGAAGGTGGATCTCGGATAGCTGGAATCTCCCCTCACCTTGGTGATCTCTCTCTCTCTCTATCCTCTAGAACCTGTTGAAGTGGCTCCTCAACCTGAGCATGAATAGGTTGCTCAAACTCAGGCCTTTGGCCTAACCTATCCAGAACCTCCTGAAACATCTGTCTCATCTCTTCCCTTTTGGAAACATGTTCTCCTGCATGCTGAGAGTTCTGATGAACAAATTGTTCCTGCTCCTGATGAACTGATTGTTCCGGCTCAACACTCACATGAGTGGGTGGTGGTGAAGGACTATGATGGTCAGAACCACGGCCCCATCCTCCACCTCTGCCTCCTTTGCGACCACCCGTACGGCCACCTCCTCTAGCTTTCTTAGCCATGACCTAGTACCATAAAAGAGAAAATGATTCAGATCCATAGCAAGGATAAGACATGAGAGATACAAACATTTATGACATAAGCAAGATGGTCAACTGAAAGGCACACTACAAACCCAGAGTACCCAGTGTTGAAACTTGGGCTTTGATACCAAATGTAATGCCCCGCTAGGAACCCTAAAGGAAAACAACACAACTAGGCAACTAAAGGGTGAAATAATTTTATTTTTTTTAAAGCCTAAGTGTACTAACTATAACCATTGCACGTTTATCAACACAGCGGAAGTCTACCATATGTTTTCCTAAGGGTAACCAATGAAGATTAATTTCGTAGAATATATTAACACTACAATTAATCCATTTAATTACATAAATTGAATAATTAAGTTTAAAATTAGACATACATCCAAATTTCATAATAAAGAAATAAAAGTATTCCAATGTATCCAATTTCCATAAACCATTTAAACATTATATCAAAACAATAACATTCACTTCACTGACATAATAATATTACAATATCCATAAATACATGGCTTCCAATAATACCACTGGTTACAAAGATACAATATCAAGGTTACATAAAAGTCTGATACAATGACCACAAGGTCTCAACTGAACAATGATCTCGAACAAGAGCTGGTACATAAACCATGAACCAAGAAACACCAGCGAAGCCTTTCCTCGCCTGAAGATATAATCCAGAACATCCGATGGGAAGTGCCACTACCACCCGACCATGTGATTCCGAAATGGAACCACCCCACCGTGCTAGGAGATAGTAGAAAACCCTCAAGCAAGCAAAGTAAGACAAGTACAAAAGGACTACAAGACTCTGCAACCATCCATGTAACACAACTCACAAAACACTAGTGACTCTAAGAAGAGAGTGTCATCACATAGCTTGATGGTTACCATGGTACAGCCTCCATAGGTCGCGGCCCCCATACTCGGGTTTCTCCTAGTAACCTCTTCCGAGCCTCCAGTTCCAACTAAGTCTCATGCGGACCCTACCAATCCTTTCATGAAAACAAGGTGGTAAGTTTGCCATTCCAGGCCTTCTCGTAACATTATGAGTCATGTGCAAGCACTCACCTATGCACGAGGTACATTTATCTTAATTAATATTTAATCTACCCACCCCCTAATCAATTATTAGGTTATCACTTTTTAACTAACTTTCGACGGGTTATCTTGTCATCCACTTCGGGCACGGCCCCCACTCGAAAGCCACTCTCTCTCCTAGGACACTAACAGGAAATGTTTCTCTCTACGAGAACTCTATGGCAAAACAGGCAACCATAAACAATCCTGACAAGCACAGGTGAAGGATACACAAATACCAACCCAAGATTGACCATTTGGACAAAAACACACATGGCTCATATCAAATAGGTTATACAACAACACCTGGTCTAGGAGAAATAATAACATAGGACACAATGACAATTTAACCAAAATACCAATGGAATTTAAGCTTGATTGAAAACATAATATATGGAAGATCCTATTACAGGCAATCTTTTCTTAAAAACAGCCAAAAGCATAAATAACATGCAATTTACAAATTTCCAGATAACAAGAATTTACAACTTTTTAATACCGAAAACATCCACCTTGTCATTTGTCCAAAAAGAAAAATAAAGATGATTCTCCTAATGTATTTTCAACATTTTCATAGAAATTAACATTCCAAACTGTAATTAAATAATATTTAAAATAATATTTAAAATATTATAATAACTACCAAAAGAAAACATATCTAATATTAAATATATATATATATAAACACATATATGAATATACATATATTTATTTATATACATATATAATATAACACATAATAAATTTAATTTATCTAACCCCTGGGTACGAAACCCGAAACAATGCACAGGGTTTAGAAATTAATTAAAAATAATAATTAAAACCACTTTTAAAATTGCAAACAGCCCCTATCACGGTAGCCTAAGCTACCGCCGGTAGCTAGTACTACCGTCCAGTAGCACTGCTACCGTTCGGTAGCACTCCAGTAGCACTGCTACCGTCGGTAGCTAGTACTATCGTCCGATAGCACTGCTACCGTCCGGTAGCAGTGCGGATGCTACCGTAGGTAGTGTTTTTTTGTTTTTTTTAATTATTTTTATATATATATATATTTAAACAGAACAATAAAAAAAATACTTTTTCAATAATTTCATTTTAATAAAATTTAAACAGCAATAATAACAAAAAACAATATTTTTCCAATAATTCCATTTTCACAAAATTTCAATCCTTCTTCATATTTTTTTTTTTAAATTTAATTAACCCAAATAAATTTAATGTGTAATTAAATTTATTTTCTTAAGGTAATTAAAACCATTTCTCAGGTAAATACCCTTTCTCACAAATCTTGCAAATTTCCATGCATCCTAAAATTCGACAAATTTTCTATAATAATTTCTCTTAATTTTCTCAAAAATTACATACTTCCCATAAATTAGAAATACACATCAGGCATGGATTTCAAAACAAAAACTCGAATTCACCAGAAGAGGGTTTTGGATTTGACAATTATTTTACACACACATCAAGCAGAGACAAATAGAAATATTTTTAATAAAACACACAACTAAGAAATCATCCAACCTGGTATAGCTTTCCTGGAAGAAACCTGTAGAAGAGCCCTAATCCCTTCAATAACTTCCAATAAAATTTCTTCACCTAAATTCTTGACCCGTTCCTGTGTGTCCCTATGTGTAACTAAAATAAAGACCTAACCCCTATTTAAACTAAAATTCTAGGTTCAATAGCTTTTTCACAAAAAACCTAAATTTAGAATAATAGTAATTTTTATTTTATTTTCTAAATTTATCACATGCAATAATTAAAAAACATTATTCTTTCTTTACTTTTCTCATTGACATTAATTAATTTTTTAAATAAAGAATTAAAACAATATTTTAATTCTAATTAATCCTTTTATTCATTTATTTATTCTTTTATTTATTTAATCATTTATTTATTTAAAATTCAAGGAAACAATAAATATAATTAATCTAATTTATTTAAATAAAAATATATTTCAAATACCATGTAGCTTGCAACTTAATTTAATAATTTCTTTAATTAACTAAATTTATAATCCCAATGCATAAACAATACAATAATGAGATAATTTCATAAACTTAATTAATTAATTAATTAAATCCACTAAAACACTCAAATTAAACAAATCTCAAGCAATTACCCATAAAAGATAAAATGACAAAATACAAAGACTGAACTAACTACAAAACGACCAACTGACGACACTCATACGAGTGTAACTGAGTAAAATAGGGTCAACTACTATCTCCTCCACTTCCATCAGAAAATATAAGGCACGCTCAGACCTGTGAAGCCAGGTGGAGATGATACCCCATACCTACCTGGTACTTGTACCTGCAATATCCTGCATCACCGAACCACACATGCATATATATATATATATATAGAAAACACAGCATACACACCGATGAAGGAGAATCGCAACGTTCCCTGTCTCTCCGAAATGAGTGAAGGAAAATCATCCCCTTGCATCCAATACACTCGCAAACACACAACATATAATTCCACATTGCATAAATAAAGTAAAATGTCAGTACATAGCAATAATCCCTAAAATGCCATAAATCACAAGTACTGAAATACTACAAATAAATTATACATCTCATCTCCAAATACAGCATAATGTCATAAAAATCTGAATAATATATCATGGTAAGGTATCCACTGAAAAACAACCAATAATAAAATATGAGTCTAATGAGTTCAAACTAGCAGGGGTACTACAAAACACATCTTCTTTGAATGCCATTTTGCTAAGGAAATATGGAGAATATTTGGTTTTAACTTAGAATCTGGTTCTCTTGAGCTCATAGATTTTGTTCTAGGCTATGTCAAGGGCTGTAAGAGGATTACTAATGTCTTTTGGTCTTGTTTTTCTTTGGAATTTATGTGGCTCATATGGAAGTATCGCAATGATGACATCTTTAATAGCAATACCAAGGACCTCACTGAGTCTCTTAGGAGTCTCATTGCTCATTCTATTTCTGTGCAAGTCACTGTTGTACTTAAACTTGACTCGGACAAGTTTGACAGATGGATCAAGGACGAGGCCACTACTGTGTACATCTGTGAACTATCACATGGGTTCACTTGGGAGAGAGATGGACCAGGCAAAGCAGCTTTTGAACAAGCTCTGGTGACCTTCATGAGGCAAATGGATCATAGACAAATGCATATGGAGATCATTCAGGAGGAGGTCGATCTGATCAGTAAGCGCACTTCCCATCCTCATAAGAAAGAACTACTTGATGGTCGGGTGGAAGTATGGCAGGAAGGAACTACGGGCTGGGTGGCATAGCTCCCACCTTTGGGAAACAACAACTCACCAGATGCTGAAATTTTAATTCCTTAGTTTCTGTTTAATATGCTATAATGTCAATTTTGTTGATAAAAATGTATAACATGTGTAATCCCTATTTTTTTGGAGGTGCACGTTAACTGTGTATTTTGTATATACACCCTCTATTGGTGCCCCGATTACTGCTGAACTCAGTCTTTTTTGTTGAAGCTGTTAAGTTCTGATACTAAATGTAAAGCTAACAAGATGAGAGGGGGGGGTGAATCATATAAACTTAATCTTCCATATAATCAACAGATTCAACCTCGGTAACTTATACTTCAGCAATATAAACAAAAACTGCTAAACATGCAAACTCATAAACACATAATCATCATAACACACATAACACCAGATTTAATGTGGAAACCCAAATAGGGAAAAACCACTGTGGGATTTTGGACCCACTAAGAAATATACTCTTCTAGAGTATGCTCGGTTAAAAGCAAATCCTGTTAAAGATTACAAACACATTGCTAGATGTGACCCGGTTAAGGAATTTCCCTCAGATCTATTAGGATCTTCACTTTGTTAGAAGTGACCTTGTTAAAGGATTTCAAACACTCATTTAGAATGTTACCTTGCTAGAGGGTTTACAAATAAGACTGTTAAGTCCACTCGGTTAAAAGATTTTCTATCACTTACAAAATAACAGTAATAAAAATATATTTGCAACTTCACATCTAATATGCTAAAGCAGATTCTATTTTGCTCAAAACAATCTAGTCATAGGACTTATCTTGTCCCTTTGCTAGGCTCCTTACTCTGTTATTCAAACAAGTCTTCAAGCTTCTATTCTCGATAATCACTATGTAGCATCCCTGTGCTTACACTTGCCTGCATGCATTGTTTATCAACAATTCCTTATTTATAAAAAATTTGCTAACCACTTAATCTCCTTGATCACATTTCCCATGAATCTCCTTGATTCATGGGAAAAAAATTTGCTAACCACTTAATCTCCTTGATCACATTTCCCATGATCAATCTTAGCCATCAGATCTTCAATCTTGACTAGGTTCAATGTATCCTTTGATCTGAAAAATGTTTTACCTTCCCTTGGGACTTGCATTCCTTTCTTGGAACTTGCACAAGGTTATTGCGATTCAATCTGAGCTGTAGATCTTCCTGCCGATCTTTCATTGCCATAGATCCTTAACAAACTTCATGTGCGGCATACCAATCATTTAAACAACTCCAGCTCATCATTGTCTTTCATTAAATAATACTTTTATCCATCCAATGCGCTCTGTCATAACTCGGTTGCAACTCGGTAAATACTAAACTTTACTCGGTAGACATTCCGCCTTCATTAACCGATATCGATAACCTTAGGGTTTACCGACTAGGTTCCTTAGGGTTTACCGACTAGGTTCTTTGCTCGGTGACATAGTGTAGTATTAACCTTACAATCAACAACATATGTAGGATATCAAAACAATCTAAACATCATGATCTCATCATTGTCTAACTTGGTAATAGTTGCCCATTGAGTAACTTATTTCTTCCCTTTCTTATCACATTCTTTCTGTGTCTTTTACCAACCACTTAATACTCATCAAAACATGCTTCTTAAGATATGGCAACATCATACTGAATCAGATAATCAATTTCTTGACATCAATGACAAAATAATGTTATAAAGATAGTTATCATCCTTTTTCAGTTATATCAATAATCTCCAACAACCTTCTCAATATCCTTAATGAATATCAACAATCTCCTTCTACTGAAAATGCCAACAAGCTCCCCCTTTGGTATTCGTGGCAAAACCAACAATTAAATCGTAATATCAACAAGATATTCAAATTGATTCGGATTCATATTGCTGTTAGACTTCTCCTGTTATCCTTGAGTTGTTAAAATCTCCTAAAGTCTTCTCCCCCTGTCATTAATCTTCAGTTATCTTCTTCATTTAGGATTTTACCATTTAGTCTTCTCCCCCTTTGACAACAATGCCAAAAAGTAAAAGAACTAAATCGTGATTTCTTCCTCGATGAAGTGATTTGCCTTGTTGTGTATCATCTCAGTCTTGGTCAGAGCAACTTGTCTCTATTCACTATTTCCTGCACAACTTTAGGCGACCTCCTAAAGTGTAAATCAGCATCAATCCACACATAATATTCTATAGATTCATCTAATTGATGCTTTCACCGAACTCTGTCAGTGAGTAGAAGATAGGGGTAGGACCCCTAGCTTGCTTCTAAGATACTCAAAAGTGTCCCTTGGCAGTGGCTTTGTGAAGATGTCTGCTAATTGCTCCTTTGAACTGATATATTCCAGCACAACTTTCTTCTCTTGAACTTCTTCTTTGAGATAATGATACTTTATAGAGATATGTTTTGTCTTGGAGTGCATTACCGGATTCTTTGAAATGTTAATGGCACTAGTATTATCACTGAATATAGTTACTGGCTTGGTAACTTTTTTATTTATACCTTCCAACAGTTGTTTGATCCATACTATATTGGTACAATTCAATGTTGTAGCAACATATTCAGCTTCTGTTGTTGACTGTGAGACACATCCTTGTTTCTTGCTAAGCCAAATTACTAGTCTTTCTCCCAAAAAGAAAGCTCCACCACTTGTGCTTTTCCTATCATCTATCTTGCTTGCCCAATCAGCATCAGTATAAACTTTTAAATCAAAATCATTCCTCTTTTCATATACTAAGCCATAATCTTCAGTGCCTCTCAAGTATCTGAAAATTCTCTTGATTGTTGTCATATGGGTTTCCTTAGGATATGCAGAAAATCTTACAACAATACCTACTGTATGTGCTATATCCAGTCTACTATGCACAACATATTGCAACTTCCCAATCATAGATCGGTAAAGTGTCTTGTCAATAGATGCAGATTCATCATTCTTTGATAGTTTACAGTTAGTAGTCATAGGAGTACTTACTGGTTTAGAATCCTCCATTCCAAATTTCTTCAAGATTTCCTTTATGTACTTGGATTGAGTAATGAAAATCTCATCTTTCATTTGCAGTATCTGTAAACCTATAAAATACTTTATCTCATCAATTAATTACATCTCAAATTCTCTGCTCATTTCATTTCCAAAGTTCTTGCATAAGGAGTCATTACCACAAAAAATAATATCATCAACAAATATGGCTGAGATTAGTATTCCATTGTCCTCAGCATTCTTCATGTACATGTTGTTGTTTTCACTTGTCCTTATAAAACCAATTTTGATCAAATAAGAGTGTAGTCTCTCATACCATGCTCTAGGTGCTTGTTTCAGACCATATAAAGCTTTGTTTAGTTTACATACCTAATCTTTACTCTTGTCTTCAACAAATCCTTCAGGTTGTTCAATGTAAACTTATTCTTTTAGTATACCATTCAAAAATGCAAATTTGACATCCATTTGATATACCTTGAAATTTTTGAAAGCAGCATATGCCAACAATGTTCTTACCCCCTCAAGTCTAGCCACAGGTGCAAAGGTCTCATCATAATCTATTCCTTCTTCTTGAGCATAACCTTTGCAAACTAATCTTGCTTTGTTGCGATTGACCTCACCTTTTTCATTTAGCTTGTTTCTGAAAATCCACTTAGTACCGATTACTTTTTTGTCCTTTGGTCTTGGGATCAATGTCCATGTGTCATTCTTCTTGATTTGATCAATCTCTTCTGTCATAACATTTATCCAATCTTCACTGTTAAATGCCTCCTTTACTATTCTCGGTTCAAATTCAGATATCAAACATGTGTTCTGTCTCAGTTTGTTCCTTGTCATCACTAGATCATCCTTATCTCCTATAATCTGACTTGATGCATGATGTCTTCTGACATACTTGGCCAATATAGGCTCGGTAAGTTTTGTATGATCTTCTTCATCACTCGGTAACTGGACATTATCTTCATTTTCTTCAGCAGCTTTCTCGGTAGGACTTCTCGGTTGAACATAAACAAATTCTTCATAATCTTCTGGTTCTTTGGAATTTCCTTCATCATTTCTTTCTGCAAATTCATCATTTTTCACATTTGCACTTTCTACTATTTTATTAGATGATTTGATCAAACATTTAAATGCTTTACTTCTAGAAGAATAACTAAGAAATGTTCCTTCTTCACTTTTCTGATCAAACTTTCCATTTCTGTCATCTTTGTGAACATAGCATCTACTTCCAAAGATTTTAAAATAACTTACATTAGGTTTCTTGTCATACCAAATCTCATATGGTGTCTTCATAGTTCCTTTCTTCAGTTGAACTCGGTTCAAGGTGTAAACTGCAGTGCTGATTGCTTCTCTCCAAAATGTTTGAGGTACCCTTTTTTCTATCATCAGGGTTCTGGCACAATCCACAATTGATCTATTTCTTCTCTCGGCTATCCCATTTTGCTAAGGTGTTCTCGGTGCAGACACTTGCCTTTTTATACGATGATCATTGCAGAATAAGTTAAATTCATCAGAAGTGAACTCTCCTCCTCATCAGATCTAAGACATTTCAGTTGTCTTCCTGATTCATTTTCAACTCTTGCCTTGTACCATTTAAACATTTGAAAAGCTTCTGATTTTTCTTTTAAAAACATAACTGACATCATCCTTGAGTAATCATCCACAAATAATATGAGATATTTATCACCATAATAACTTTGAACTTTCATGGGACCACAAAGATCAGTGTGTACTAGGTCTAAAATTCCTTTAGAAGTGTAGGACTTACTTGTAAAGCTTGATCTTGTCATCTTACCCATCTGGCATCCTCGGCATATAGCATTCTCAGGTTTTTCTAAGCTCGGTAGACCTCTTACTCGGTGCTTCTTGCTTATTTTGATCAGATTATCAAAATTTACATGACAAAACCTTTTATGCCATAGCCAGGTATCATCTATCTTAGCATAAAGACACTTGTTCCGAGTTGAGTCAAGATGAAATGTATTACCTTTTGTTTGTGTCCCGGTAGCAGCTAATTTTCCATGCTTGTCATGAACTTTGACAATTCCTTTCTGAAATTCTATTCGGTATCCTGTATTGTTTAGCTATGCTACACTCAACAAATTGTATTTAAAACCTTCAACCCAGTATACATCATCACATTTAGCATTGTCAAGAAGTGTTATAGATCCTTTACCTTTCACCGGACATGGTGCATTATTACCAAATCTTACATAGCCTCCATCATAGTCTTCTAATTTAACAAACTTGTGTTTATCACCTGTCATGTGATGTGAGCATCCACTGTCTATGATCCAAGAATCATTATTATTTATGTGAGATACTAGGGCTTTTTCTTCATACCTTTCTTCATCTGATCCATCTTTAATAGCCACATAAACAACTTCCTCTGTATCAGTTTCATCAGATTTGTCATCATTGGATTCTTCATCAGCTACTAGGCATGTCTTTTTGTCTCTCCTTCTGAAGTCTCGGTGTCCTCTGTATTGGTTGTCTTTCTGCCTATTATCTCAATATTCTCTCTTTTCACTAGATTCTTTGTCAGGACAGTTAGAAGCCATATGTCCTATTTTATCACAATTGAAACATTTTAAAGGTAGCTTTCCTTTATACTTACCTTTTCCTCTCGGTAACCTTCTGGCTAATAATGCTTCAAACTCGTCTTGCTTCTTGATTTCCTCATACAGTTTGTGCACTTCTTTCATTTTCTTGTGAAATCTTTCACTTGCTCCACTGTGATTCCCTTCAGAGTACTTACTCATTCTATCTTTGTAATCATCAGATTCACCAATATGAAAACAATTGAGTGCAGATTCTACTTTATTTACCGAAGACCCATTGTTATCAAAATTACTTAACTCAGATGCATGTAGCTTACCAACAGTAGCATCCAAATAAACTGGCATGTTAGGTATAGACCTCAATTCATTGATTGCAGAGACTCGAATGGCATAAGCAGGTAGAAGGGTTCTCAAAAACTTACTTGTTATATCCTTTTCTTCAATAGTTCTTCCTGCTCCTTTAATTTGATTGACGGTCTCCTTTAACCTTGTACTGTATTGGGCTATGTTCTCACCTTCATTCATTCTCATGGATTCAAGTTGTCCTCTTAGACTATCTACTTTTGCTCTTTGAACATGTTCATCACCGCCATATACAGATATGAGCTTGGTCCACATTGCTTTTGCATCATTACAGCCTTCTAGGTCATTAAACTCTGAGTCGGTCAATGTTGATGTTATTTCAATCATAGCTTGAATATGTTCTTGCTTTGCCTTTATCTCTTCCAAGGTCATCGGGTTGGTGCTCGGTGCAATGTAATCATTCTCCAAATAATATGTTGCATATTCTCCAATTCCTGATAAATGCAGCTTCATCCTTTTCTCCCATGTGGAGAAACATGACTTGTTTAGCTTTGGTGCATCCCTTTTATACATCTTCGGATCTTTGCCTCAAGTACCTTTAAAATTTTCTTCTGGAGTCCAAAGCTCTGATACCAATTGTTAAGTTATGATACTAAATGTAAAGCTAACAAGATGAGAGGGGGGGGTGAATCATACAAACTTAATCTTCCATATAATCAATAGATTCAACCTCAGTAACTTATACTTCAGCAATATAACCAAAAACTGCTAAACATGCAAACTCATAAACACATAATCATCATAACACACATAACACCAGATTTAACATGGAAACCCAAATAGGGAAAAACCACTGTGGGATTTTGGACCCACTAAGAAATATACTCTTCTAGAGTATGCTCGATTAAAAGAAAATCCTGTTAAAGATTACAAACACATTGCTAGATGTGACCCGGTTAAGGGATTTCCCTCAGATCTGTTAGGATCTTCACTTTGTTAGAAGTGACCTTGTTAAAGGATTTCAAACACTCATTTAGAATGTTACCTTGCTAGAGGGTTTACAAATAAGACTGTTAAGTCCACTCGGTTAAAAAAATTTCTGTCACTTACAAAATAATAGTAATAAAAATATATCTGCAACTTCACATCTAATATGCTAAAGCAGATTCTATTTTGCTCAAAACAATCTAGTCTTAGGACTTATCTTGTCCCTCTGCTGGGCTCCTTACTTTGTTATTCAAACAGGTCTTCAAGCTTCTGTGCTCGGTAATCACTATGTAGCATCCATGTGCTTACACTTGCCCGCATGCATTGTTTATCAACAAATCCTTATTTATAAACAATTTGCTAACCGCTTAATCTCCTTGATCACATTTCCCATGATCAATCTTAGCCATCAGATCTTCAATCTTGACTAGGTTAAATGTATCCTTTGATCTAAAAAATGGTTTACCTTGCCTTGGGACTTGCATTCCTTTCTTGGAACTTGCACAAGGTTATTGCGGTTCAATCTGAGTTGTAGATCTTCCTGTCGATCTTTCATTGCCATAGATCCTTAACAAACTTCATGCGCGGCATACCAATCATTTAAACAACTCCAGCTCATCATTGTCTTTCATTAAATAATACTTTTATCCATCCAATGCGCTCTGTCATAACTCGGTTGCAACTTGGTAAATACTAAACTTTACTCGGTAGACATTCTACCTTCATTAACTGATATCGATAACCTTAGGGTTTACCGACTAGGTTCCTTAGGGTTTACCGACTAGGTTCTTTGCTCGATGACATAGTATAGTATTAACCTTACAATCAACAACATATGTAGGATATCAAAACAATCTAAACATCATGATCTCATCATTGTCTAACTCGGTAATAGTTGCCCATTGAGTAACTTATTTCTTCCCTTTCTTATCACATTTTTTCTGTGTCTTTTACCGACCACTTAATACTCATCAAAACATGCTTCTTAAGATATGGCAACATCATACTGAATCAGAAAATCAATTTCTTGACATCAATGGCAAAATAATGTTATAAAGATAGTTATCATCCTTTTTCAATTATATCAATAATCTCCAACAACCTTCTCAATATCCTTAATGAATATCAACAATCTCCTTCCACTGAAAATGCCAACAGAAGTTGTGTAATATTTTTTTGATATCTAATCCAAAAATTAGGTTTCATTTGGAATCAAATTTAATTCCCTACATTGGATTCTCATCCCATCAAGCTATATACTTATTCGCTCACTGCATGAAGGCGGTGAGAATGAATATGTTTTTAATAGAATGTCGAATTAAATCTATTTCTCCTCAACCAAGAGTCGATGTCTCTTATTATATTTGCATACAACTTAATTACAAAGTTTTAAGTTGATGTTATAATTCAAGCCCACTTAACTATGGCATAGTCCACTCAAGTCGTGGAAAAGTCTATAAGGCTATACATGCATGTTTATGTGTGAAAAAAATAGAGTCTTTATACATGTATATATAAATAATTATAGATAGATGGATAGATAGATACACAATATTCACACGTAATCGTGTATGTATTAATTTTCTCATAAGAATCATTTAGAGATAAAATAAAAGGATCTTAATTATTCGTTTGAATGTTTTAGATTATAATTTGTGTAAAAGGAATAGCATAATCTATGACAAGGATGAAACAATCCTAACCACTAGATTGACCATTAGGGTTTACCAGGATAAACACTAATTTGAAGGTATCAAACCCTAACTCATCTCGACAAATCTAAAAGTTGCAAGCTAGGGTTTTCGGTGGAATTAGGTCCTTCTATTACCTCTCGTTTCTGATGATACTTTCCCTCCCTTCTCAAAGGATGTCGATTTTCTTGCATCCACTAGGTCAAACCCGTGTAGTTAGTTTGAAATCTTATCATAACTCTAACATTTACATATATGATAAAAATTAACTCATATATCATAATGGTTTAAAACCAAATCATTAACATGTGCATTCTAAATCACTATTCAACAATATAAAGCAATAAATATCAAATTATTTTAACATTATTAAAATATTAGGGAACAAGTGGGATGTAACAAGTGGAACTGCAAGCCTTGAAGAAGAAAGTGTTGGAGATGGAGAAAAAGATGATCAGCATATCCAAGTTCAGTCTGTGTGTGATGCATAGCTTGGCCACCTCTTTGTGCCTAATGCAAAAGAAAGTGTTGGAAAATGATGTTGAGAAAGAAGGAAACTTTAAGGATCTTTTTAAGTTCCTCATTGATGACTAGAGCAGTGTGCTTACTTAGCCATCGGGTGGTTGGTTTTTGTTACATGTTGCTAAGACTCTTAATTGTTTTACTTCAATTGTTGCTAAAACTCTTAATCTATTTTGTTTTGATATTGAATTGTTGTTGATGTTTGGTTGTTGCTTGTTGAAGTTGCCTTCAGATTGTTAATGTAAAGGGCCAACACCCTAATTTTATTGCTTTTAATATAAAAAACAAACAAATCTCTACATATTTTAAGATATTTCTCTAGTTATTTTTTTGTAGCTTGTTTTTATTTTTATCTTCTTGGATAGTTATATCTACATATATGAAATCAATATAAATATTCAAGAACATAAAATTAAAAACAAGCTACAAAAAATAACTAGACAAATATACATATTATCTACATATCTATATAAAATAACATAACAACTATCTACATATTTTAAGATATTTTTGTAGTTATTTTTTTAAGCTTTATGTTCTTGGATATTTATATTGATTTTTTTAATATTATTGTTTACATGTAGATATTTGTTTAGTTATTTATTTGTATATTTTTGTAGCTTGTTTTTTTTTATTTTTATGTTCTTGGGCATTTATATTGATTTGTTTTTGTAGATAATTAGACATTTATCTACATATCTATATAGAATAACAAGAGTCCATAAGAGTGACTCTTTGGTGTAATGGTGACACTTTTTTGTTTGTAGTGCAAAAAATCAAGGTCCAACCTTGTGGGGATACTTTCTACCATGTCAACAATTGAGGGCCCCACAAGATCTTGTATCTTGATTTTACCTACGGGATGTGGAGTGGGATATTTGCATTTCACCTAGGGGGTACATCAATGATAGTTAAGTTGTGGCATTGTTGATGTTGCCACCAAGATTCAAACCCTTGTTGGGTCATTATGATCACATGCTTGTTCTTTCATTGCTCTAGTGTGCTTGCGGGTTACAACTGTAGTGTTGATGTTGCTAGCATTGATGTCAAGTGATTTAGTAGGCATTCTTGTGGTACATCCCCTCATTGGGTTGGTGTGCACGTGGGCTTTGCGCCCATACTACACTATCATGCTCGTGGGTTGAAATTTTTGCATTCATCAATGAGAAAAAAAAAATCTACATATTTTATAGTTGTTTTATGTATATAGATATTTGTTTGTTATTTTATATAGATATGTATATATTTGTCTAATTATTTATTTATATAGTTTTTTTGATAGCTTGTTTTTTATTTTTATGTTCTTGGATATTTATATTGATTTCTTTTTGTAGGTTGAGTCTTTATATGGAGATTGATAGATTGAAATATCAATCTACAAACAAATATTGTACGAATATCCAACATAGACATTATGTATATATATAATCTTTTTGAAAATGTACTTTTTTTCTTTTAAAGTTTTTTCTTCATAAGTTAATTCAATTATTAGTATATAAATAGGTATTATTTTTATGTTATTATGAAGATGGTTTTATTTTTACTTTATTTTTCATAGATTTATTTGTTAACCTTTGTTACCTTATCCTACTCATTCCTCGTGTTATCTACCCTCTCTTTCCACCTTTTCACCTCCCCTTTTAGTTAGCCTTGATCTACAACTAACCAAATTTTTACATCTCCTTAAAATCTCTAACATCTTGATGATGGATCACAAAATGTGATTTAAAATGTTGATGATAAAAAAAAAATTACATGCAATCAAATCTAAAAGTAGCAAATTGATAACATTTTCATCCTTGAGGAAATGAAGAAACATATAACTAATTAATGGAATGTCACCGCAAAGGTAGATATCACTATGTACGAGGATAGGCTTACAATTCTAAAGAAGTACTTGCATGAAATTAAGGCAAACTTGCAAATGGTGGTGGAGTTTAGCAAAACCACTATTCAAACAATGCCAATAGTATCAAGGTGTTAAAGTAACAAGTGAAGCCCCACCTAGTTTAAGGGAATGCAAGGCCAAGTCCAAGAACTAAAAGCCAAATAAATGGAGAGGAGGAAGAGGATTTTGAATGTGTCGCTAGACACCTTGAGTCCCTCCATAAGGATTGAAATTTTTTTGTGGCACTAGAACAACTCAACCTTTATTTTTGTTTCTTCGGGATGACTATTATGCCTAGATTAATAGTATAATTTTGTGTTAACCTTTTTGGTTATTTTATTACCTTTTGCTTTGTATGTTGGGATTGTTGTTTCTATGCTACAACTTTGGCTAGTTTTGATCTATAATTATATTTTTTCTTAAGATGTTTATTGTACAAGGGAAGAGGCCCTTTCAAAATCCTCTTATTTTCAAGACAAAAAAATATATTAAAATAACAATATATTACAAAGGGAACTTGTTAGTCTTAAAAAGACTCTTGGCATCCCAATTTAAAAAAAAAATCTTGAAAATCCAAATGCACTAAAGCTAGAAAATCAACACAAGAGGGGGAACCCTCCAAACGCCATAATCAAGGTATAATTCCTTACAACCTTGAAGATTTTCATGTTGTGAGTATAAGTATAATTTTGTCTTTATGTCAAAAAAAGTCAACCAAAAGGAAAGCCAATTAACAAAAGGAATAACAAAGATAGCAAGAAATACACCCTAAGAACCAACACTCCAACAAGGAGCATCTCTGCAAAAATAAAAGAATCCAAAAAGGCATTGTAGTCAACATTTACAAAATCCCTAAAAGCATTGTTTGAATCCCATCTAGGGAAATATTGATCTCTTCTAGTACCAAACTTGATAGTATTCCAATTGGAATCAACTTTAGCCAAAAAAATTGCAACTTGATTTATGACCCTTCTAGTATGGCTTTACTGAAGATCAAAGAAATCATGAATAAAGATGTCAATGTCTTTCTTACATTCATTCAGTTGCCACTATTTTTTGTTAGTAGTAAAACAAGTTTTGAAGGGGCCCCAAAACCTTATACAAATGACCACAACAAGTCCAAACCAATAGGTTTTGTTAAGACCTAAAACCTACTTATAGAATGTTGCTTAAAGATAGAACATAGATAATCAACAACAAAACAACAACAAATCAGAAGAAACTAAACTTGAGGAACCCTATTGTTACATCATCAAGGTCGTAGTGAACAACAATCCTAAGCCCTAAAAGCAACAAGAAAAGAATTTAGCAAAACAAGACTTTTAACAATCAGTTTCCTTCAATGCAGGTGCAAGAACCCTTCACCATCCTCAAGTTGCACCTCAATAGGAGTTGCAGAAACAAATTTGAGAACCACTCTTAATCGCCATCTCAATAGGATAAAAATAATGTAGTCTAAACAAAGGGCAGCAACAACTCCATTATAGCGCCTCTCATCTTCTCCTACAAAATCAATCTCCACCTTAGTAGGAAATGGACCAAACGAGAATATGTTGGAAGCAAAAGAAGACCAAATGAGAATATGTTGGAACTCATCACAACCCACTAACACATTCTCCACCTCAATAGGAGAAATAGGGGTAGGATCTAAGGTAAGGGCGGTATGAACCCCCTTGCAACAGCTCCATATCCTTGAAGCAAGAGTATCCAGGATAGTGTCCAGGCTTAAAACATGGGGCCCACAAGATGTTTCACTCAAGACTGTTAGGTCCCAGAGACAACTAAGAGGGGGGGGGTGAATCAGTTGTCTAATAAATTCAAACCAAAAAACAATTTAACCAACTTAATGCTTAATACCAGTAAACCAGTTAAGTATGCTGGTAGATAGTGTTAACAATTAATTGTTATACCGGTAAAGATTAATGCATGAAACATAGACATAAAGTCATCCACAACACATAACACCAATATTTGTATGTGGAAACCCTGTAAGGGGAAAAACCATGGTGGGAAACCTTACCCACAATCAGATGATACTACTGCAGATAGTAAGTGTACATAAATGGGGTCTGCACATGCAGAAAGGCCAACAGCCTAGAGCTCACTGCTCAATCACAAAATGGGAGTCACACTAACTACAGTTGGATGGTTAAATCCAATAAGAATGTACTGCACAAAATAGCATCTTCATATGCTGGATTCAGCACTGGTGTAATGCTAATATGCTTCTACAAAAACCTAGCTTCACCTTCAAATGATGTCTTTGTGTATAGCTCTGCTTAATCTCGCATATACCTTCTCACAATTCTTTTTCACATTCCACATTCGATCTTACAAATAAGATCTTACATTTATACCATAACCTAAGACCAATTTTAGTAGGTCGGCTCTACAAGATATTACAATAAAATCATTTTACAAGCAATATAATATCCGATGCAATAACCGATTAAACATGTCGGCTTAATGCATTTACAACAATAATAAATCATCTTCATAGTGTGCCATGCTGATCTGGAAAAGATAAACCTGTCGGTGTAACCCTAGGTAACCCTGGACCTATTTGTCGGTAAAAGCAAATATGCAAATATAATTATACCAATGATTAATTCTTCAAAACAAAGTGTCCACATGATGTCTTCGACATTACCAAGTGTCTTCCATATCATTCCAAGTGCCGGAGAACATTATATCCTGTCGGTGAACTATATACCAATAATTGTGCAATAGTTACTTGCTTGCCAGTGAATGTTGCTGGTTCTCCAGAGTGCTAGTGTTTTAGTAGGTGTTGACATCAATGACAAAACCATACCAAAATACCAACAATCTCCCCCTTTGGCATTGATGGCAACACAAGATGAAAAAACCATCAAAGTGCCAAAACAGAAATGCCAAAAACCAACAATCTCCAAAAAGATCATAGCCATAATACAGAGAGTAATAGTCTCTCTCAAACAACAATCTCTCCCCCTGGGAGCAACATGTGTTATCCAAAGTTCTCTTAACAGATAATGTGTTTTTCCATAGATATCTCTCCCCCTTTGACATCAAATGCCAAAGTTATAATAATAAAACCAAGTTCATATACAAAATACCAATCAATTCAATATACCAACTACTCCCCCTAAGAAGTAGCTTCCTCATCAAAGACCGAAGTAAAAGATTTGTCTTTTAATTCTGTCATTTGATGACAATCATCAACTGTCTAAGTCTCTACCGGTGGTGGTATGACTCCAAGCTAATCTCTAAGATATTCAAAAGTCTCCTTAGGCAAAGGTTTTGTGAAAATATCTGCAAGTTGTTCTTTAGTATTCACATAAACCAGTTTTATCTCCTTTTCTTCAACTTTTTCCCTTAGAAAATTTAGTTTGATAGAAACATGTTTTGTTTTAGAATGTAATACCGGATTCTTAGATATATCAATTGCTGCAGTGTTATCACAATATATAGTAATAGGTTCCTTGCATTTTACCTTTATGTCTTTCAACATTTGCTTAAGCCATGGTACCTGTGTACAGTTAGTTGTTGTTGCAACATATTCTGATTATGTTGTTGATAAAGATGTACAACTCTATTTCTTGCTCAACCAAGAAACTAATCTCTTTCCAAGAAAGAATGCTCCACTGATGGTACTTTTTCTATCATCCACATCTCCTGCCCAATTTGCATCTGTGTATGCACATAGATCAAAATTTTCATCTCTAGGATACCATAATCCAAGATTTGCAGTGCCTTGTAAGTACCGGAAAATCCTTTTTACTACTGATTCATGATTTTCTCTAGGATTACTTTGAAATCTAGAAACAATACATACTGCATTCATAATATCAAGTCTGGTTTGTGTCAAATATAGTAAACCTCCTATCATAGATTTGTATCTAGTTGGATTAACAGGTGTAGATTCATCCCTTTGAGATAATTTGTCATTTGTAGTCATAGGTGTGTTTACCGGTTTAGAGTTCTCCATCCCAAATTTCTTTAGTAACTCTTTCAAGTACTTGGATTGGCTCAAAAATATACCTTTGTCAGTCTGTGAAATCTGCAATCCTAAAAAGAATTTTATTTCTCCAATCATAAACATTTCAAATTCTTGCTGCATTTTAATAGAAAATTATTTACATAATCCATCTTCCCCTCCAAAGATTATATCATCAACAAATACTTCTATAATCAAGATATCATCATTAGTTATTTTGTAATATAAATTGTTGTCTGCATTTTCTTTAGTAAAACCAATCTTTAAAAGATACTTATCCAATCTTGCATACCAAGCTCTTGGGGCTTGTTTCAATCCATACAGAGTTTTTCTTAACTTGCAAACCATATCATTGTCATCTGTCAAGGAAAATCCATCAGGTTGTTCAATATAGACTTCCTCTTCAAGATCTCCATTCAAGAATGCACATTTAATATCCATTTGATAAACTTTGTAGTTCTTGTGAGCTGCAAAAGCCAAGAATAATCTGACTGCCTCAATTCTAGCTACCGGTGCAAAGGTTTCATTGTAATCAACTCCTTCTTTCTGAGAATATCCCTTACACACTAGTCTTGCTTTATTTCTGACAACCTTACCATCTTCATTAAGTTTGTTTCTAAATACCCATTTGGTTCCAATTACATTTTTATCTTTAGGTCGGGGAACTAATGTCCAAGTATTATTTTTCTCAATTTGTTCTAATTCTTCTTCCATAGTTTTAA